>NC_142010.1:26562421-26605057 GCF_049901735.1 Notechis scutatus | reverse complement strand
GGGATGGAATTAATATGGCAAATAGGTGCTCCCATAGAAATATGTGACCTAATTGATAAGAAATGTGCTAGATGTTTAAGATATGAATAAATATTAATATTAATGAATAGATTTGTATTGGTTTTGATGATATTGTATAATGTCAGAATGTACCAGACAGAATCCCAACGTAAGTTATGTACTTTAAATCAAGTATTATAAATATAGGGGAAAGAGACATAGGCGTCACACTCCAATCAGTGTACAGGAGAAGGTTTTTCTTTTCTTTTTTTCTTTTAAGAAGAAAGATAAACGGATAGTTGGAAATAGAACAGACAAAGAATAAATATTATGATTTGAATTGAGAGGAGATAAATAAAATAAAATTGAGAAAATTTAAAAGAAAGGAGAAGCTATATAGAAAAATGAAAATGTAATAAGATATGGAATGGTATGTAAAACAGATACTGACCAGTTCTGACCAGTTCTGGAAAATAAGTATTTTGAGTAGTTCAGAGAACCGGGAAATACCACCTCTGACTGGCCCTGCCCAAATCTATTCTCTGCCTCCTGAGTCCCAACTGATTGGCTGGGTCTTCTTTTGTTGCCCTGCACAGAAGAATGGAGCTGGTTAGCCATCACTGCCCTGGTCTCTCTCTTACATTCCATTCAGATTATTTTCAGACCATTTTAGTAAATATTTAAGAAATAGTATGAGCAAACATACAAATGTGTTGTTAGGAGATTTGTACTATAAGGCTTGTAAGAGTCTCTTAATGTACCTTTTTACAATAATGTAGAATTAGCTTGTGTGGTTGTTTCCCATCTGGTCTACTTGGGAGAATATCAGTCTGGCAACTTTCTTTCTTGATAACTCCATGCTTTCTTTTTCCTCCCAAGACATTTATGAATAATCTCATTATTTGTTTCTTTATTCAATTCATTTCTGATGAGCACTAAAAGCTTCCCTTTAAAAGGCAAATTTGGTCAATTACATTTTGTCAATACATTTTTTTCAATATATGATTGACCAATTTGTCAGAGCCTCTTTCACTTTTGAAGAAAGTGGTAACACTTGTTCTCCCAACTCACTATATTTGCCACTTTGACAATGGTAGATGAAAGTCTCAAAAGTGAAAAGACCACCTGGATAAGAAACCAAGATTTCTGCTTTTAAAATTCCTGGATGTTTCTCTTCTAGTTCCATCCATTTCTGGAGAAGAATGAGTTTTGCAATATTTCCCATCGGAAATTGTACTTGGACCAAAATGGAGATGTAACAGCAGATCTGAATGTCATAAACTGGGTTTTTATTCCCTGGTTGGATCCTATTGATGAGCAACTGGGAAGTTTTGAAAGGCAGAGATTTACAGTCAATAAAGATACTCTCTCATCGCTAAAACTTTGCAACAAGATGGCAGAAATATTGGTGTCCATTCTCTATCTATCCAAAGCCTGAGCACCTATTTCAAGTTGGTTTAGCCAAATCAACAAGGTGGCTGACCTTCACTTGAATGTGGGAAATTGAATGTGGAAAGTAGAAATCTCACACTTTTTAAAAGACTGCTTGGAAGGCAGGTGTCCTTTACATGTTAAATATGGAATATTGTTTTAAGCAGATTCTGCACTGTTCAACATAAGATGCTGGATGCTTCCGGTTGCATGGCTTCGGCGGCAGCAGGAATTCGCGACAGCTCGCGATTCCTGCTGCGCTTGCTGCCAAGGTGCCCCCGATCCAAATGGGTCTGGGGGATATGGCTGCCCTGTAGAGGCAGCCAAAGAGAGAGGGGATCCGGACAGGGGTTTGGGGGTGTCGCAGACCCCCTCCCCAGCCAGAAAAACCCCTTTTTCCCAAGGTGGTGGAGCGGTGGTCAGTGATGGCCGTCACAAAGAAGCCTGCAGCCGGATAAGATTTGTGCTTGAGGAAGATGAAAGTGAAAGTGTTGGCTGAGCCGAGACAAAAGCAACTCTTAAATATCCTGTAAACTGAACTGCTTGAATTGCCTGAGGATATAAGAAGATTGGAAAGCTGCGGTGAGCTGAAGGGGAAGCTTTTTGTTTACTCTCCTTCCCCATAGAAATAACAGACGGAGATCTGGAAAATCTACTTGGGCACCGAAGGTAATTTACTTTGAAACTTAAAGCCAAGGGATAAAGGATTTCTGGACATTGCATTTAAAAAACTTAAAATTCTTTTTATTTTTTACAAGGGGAAGGGAAGAGATAAAGACTCATTATAAGATTGTACTGAAGGAGATTGCTTTGAGCCTATAAGAATAGGATTAAAAGACATTAAAACTTCTAGAAGATCATCTTGGAAGTGTGTATTTGAATTCTACCCTAAAGGAGGTGAAAAGATAGAAAGAAGAAAGTGCTAAATGAAACTGTTTGCTCTGATTTCGCTTGCTTTGTGACTTTGAGATTTCTGTGAAAGCTTGTTAAAAAAAAGGGATTAAAGACATTAGGGTTGCGTTAAAAAAGAAAGAAAGAAAAAATGGCATTATCTTTTGAAGGACTATAACTGGAATTTCAAAGACTGAAAAAAGAAGATAAGGGCTCTTCTGGATCTATCTTTCATTTTTTGGAAATGGCGATTTCTACCCACAACGACAGGATGAAGGAGAAGCCATTTTTATGGACATACGCACTTAGTGGAGGAAGAAAAGCGGAAGGGGGGCAAGGAAAAGATGAACTTAGAACTTAAAAAAGCAACCAAGAAAAAGAAAAATGAGATGAAAAAGCGATATGATGTCAGAAAGCAACAGAAAAGAGAAATATAACAGAGAGGGAAGTAAGAGAGTGAAATTGGAGAGATGGGGGGGTTAAAAAGTTAGAATGGAGAAGAAAGAAAGGGGAAAAGGAAAGAGAAGTCATAAAGGCTTTAAACAAGATCCTAAAAAATGAATTTATTTTTTTCAGAGATAAGGGGTGAGATAATTTTTTAAAAATGATTCTGCAAAAGTACATAAGAATGCATTGTAGATATTAGTATTTGAAGCTGAGTTAGAAAATTAGAATATTATATGATTCAAAAATGTATTAATTATAGAGTTTAATTTCTTATGAAATATTGTCTTTACTGTTTAAGAATTAATAATAGAATTTAATTTCCTATGAAACATTGTTTTTATTATATTATAAATTTAATATTTCTTTTTTTACTTGTTTTTAGTTTTATTATTATTTATCAAACTCAATATTATTTGTGTGTTTTATTATTTTGAAATGTAATACTTTGAATGTACGGAGCAGAATCAGCACGGAAAATATGTTTTATTTTAAGTGTTATTTAGGGGGAAGATAAAAAGTTGTCATACTTCAATTTGGGTTTACAGGAGAAATATTGTATTAGATAGAAAGGGTAAATAGGTGATTGAAAGAAAACGGACCAAAGATGCAAATATAATTATTTAATTGAGATGGAATAAATAAAACAGAATTAAAAGAATGAGTAAGAGAGAGAAAATATATGGAAAATTAGAGAATGCTAAATAAGATATGAGATAGTATATTAAGTGAGTATAAATTTTGATTGATGTCTGTATAAAAAGAGTTAACTCGGGGTAAGCCACCTTCCAAAAAGAAGTTTTATGTATTTATGTTTTGTGTAATGTTTGTTTAAGTCTGATAGGATGTGGAAGAATACTAATGAAAATATATTAAGGCAGAAGAAATATGATTAAAAAGATATGAAGTTGATTAGACAAGATAAATATATATATAGAAGTGTGATAAATTTGGAATTATCTTCTTTTTAAATAAGATGGTTTATTTGTTTCTTCTAGAAAAGATATTTTATGTCACTACATCCTATGTTTTGTTTGTGTGTATTAAAAAAATTAATAAAGTTTGTTTTAAAAAAAACATAAGATGCTGGATGACAAATTTTCAGAACACAGATCATGGCCCACCTTATACATCCTAGACAATCTGGTATTTCCATAAAACTGATGAGAGAGGCCCTCAAGTACTGATGATTGTGGTACTGATAGATTCAAATTTGCTTGTTCCTTGTTCTAAAATAGCAAAGGAGAAGGCAATTCTGTTAAAGAGTTCCCGAGTTCAGATTTGGATTGAATCGAATGAAGTGGAAACAAGACACGCCCTTGGTCAACAAACATGCCTTGGGATTCAGATTGTCTTGGCTTCGCACCAATGCCCCTTAAAAAGGAAGAACCATTGTCAGTAAAAAAAATTAAGCAGGCGAGATGTGGCCATAATTATCCATGGTTTCCTTTCACTCCAGTGGGATAGAGCACTAGGTCTTCTGACCATTGGAAAGAAGCTCAAGGTATTGAATTAACTTGAAATCACAATGACTGGTCTGATCTGAGATAATGCCCTGCCCCAGAAAACTGGAGCAGTGAAACAGGACTTCGATTGATAAAAAATATTGGAAATAACAAGGGACAATTTGAAAGGAAATGTTACCTAGATTTGGCTTTTGGCTTGGGCATTTCATCTGATAACCCTTGAATGACATTGTTTATCATGATTGCTTCCTACATGAAGTCTTGCTGAGCAGAAATGAGGCTCCAAATTTACCTAATAATAAATGTAACTCTCTCTTTCCATGCCTGTTGGTGTCACCTCATTGTACTTCTTCAACAGAAAGGACCTTGTCTTGGATGTCTACCTGGGCCTTTTAAATAACCTTGCCCAACAAAGCATTCATATTCAGGTTTATCTCCTGCTGCAAAAAATGCTTGAGTTTTTGAGGGGAACATAGAATAGAATAGAATTCTTTTTTTTCATTCTTTTATTGGCCAAGTGTGATTGGACACACAAGGAATTTGTCTTAGTGTAAATGCTCTCTGTATACATAAAAGAAAAGATACATTTGTTGAGAGTCAAAAATCATAAGGTACAACACTTAATAATAGTCATAGGAAAACAATCAAATATAATAGGTAAGCAATCAATAATAGTCATAGATAAGCAATCAAATCTTATTAGAAAACAGTCCATATAAATCGTAAGGATACAAGCAACAAAGTTACAGTCATGCAGTCACAAGTGGGAGGGGATGGGCGATAAGGAGTGATGAGTTTAATAGTAATAGTACTGCAGAATAGTTGGACAATGTTGAGGGAATTGTCATGACCTTATCTCTGTCATCTATCTATAGTTCTAGAAACTACCTACTTGGTTTTAATCCAATTTAATCAAGATGGCAGAAATATAAATTAATGGATAGATAGATAGATAGATAGATAGATAGATAGATAGATAGATAGATAGATAGATAGATAGATAGATAGATAGATAGATAGATAGATAGATAGATAGATAGATAGATAGATAGATAGATAGATAGATAGATAAGAGGGCAGCCAAATAAGTTAAAATAAAATGTACAAATAAACAAGGACCCTCTTGTTTTAAGGTTGACACCTCTAATTGTAAGGACCTTTTCCTATGTATTTTAACCAGGAGACTATTTTAGATCACTTTCAAAGGGAAGCAGCTTTGCAATGTTTATGTAGTCTTGAAGAAAACTTTGCATAGTGATAAGCAGGGGTGGGATATGACAGGGTTAACTACCGGTTCAGGATTTACGAGCTTCATCATTAGCACGCTGCTGTGCCGAGAAGCATCCTTTGAAACAGCCCTCTTTTCTTGTTTTTTTAACTGTAGCTGTGCCTTGTTCGGCAGCTGAAGTTGAAAAATCAGGAAATAAATATCAGGTAAGAGCCCAGATGGGTGGGATGGCAAAAACATCAGCAGACAAAGAATCGGTTCTATGTCTGCTGCTCTTCAGAGCTACCAGTTCTACAGAGATGGACAGAACCGGTAGAAACCCACCCCTGGTGATAAGCTTCATCACAGTTTTATTCTTTTTTTTTTTTTTTACAAATCTAGTAGAATAACACTTTAGCCAATGGTTTAGAAGGATTTTGATTCTATAATTTAACACAAATACACCATCCTACTTTAAAATCATGGTTATATGAAGAATGGAGAAATCAATTTTAATATAGCCATGCGAAGAAAAGCACTAATTGTCACTTAATACTTAAATCTTTCCTTAATTACATGCCTCCTAACTTTGTTAAGTAGAAAAGTCTTTTATTTCAATGAGACATTCCAAAAGCAAAAGGGATGAATGCCTATGGAGATGATGAGTCCTCCAGGTCATGGAATTTGCCTCTTGGAAAAAGCATCTTTGGGATAAAAGGGATGAAATAAATGAAGAATCTCTCAGAAGTTGTATCTCCTGCAACTATTTGGAACTAGTTAGACAATTCAGACTCATCTAAGTGAAGGCTAGAGACTCTTTGGCTAATATTCATTTTGGCCTTTATTTTC
The DNA here is from genome assembly GCF_049901735.1 of Notechis scutatus. Lineage (NCBI taxonomy): Eukaryota > Metazoa > Chordata > Lepidosauria > Squamata > Elapidae > Notechis > Notechis scutatus. Next base: position 26,598,769 of record NC_142010.1, on the reverse strand, counting down.
CATGGATGGTGAGTGCTAACTTATCTTTTTGGTATTGCTGGTTTTTCTGCTTAGTCTCTGCCTCAGTTCAAATGCGTAGAAAATTGTCATCCTGGATTTGTCAAGAGGGCTCGAGAAGGAGAGCCAGTTTGCTGCTATGACTGCATTCTGTTAAGCCTGGATTCCCCAACGGGTGTTAAGGAAAACAAACTAAACAGAACGTGCAGCGAAGTCAGATAGGAAGACAGGTAAATGTGTGAGATAAGTTTTCTAGTTAACACGCAGTAAAAATACAGATACGCTTGTGCTATCAAAAATATAGTTTATTCCATTTAAGAATTATAGCATAGTCATAATAACGGTCCATTAGTCATATATCAATTTCAGTCAAGTCTTGTCGGGGATACTCTATTTGCAAAGTCCGTGTTGAATAGCCAATGTCAGTTCACTTACAATAAATCAGTCCAATCTTTATCTTCTCTCCGTTGAGAAATATCAACACTCCTTTTTCTCTCCCCGTTCCAGCAAGAACGCAGTCATCAATCCATCCAGTAATTAGGGATCAGTAATCCAGAGAGAGAGAGCTGCAATTGCCTCGCTTCTTATATAGTGCTTTTACAACCACACCCTTTGTTAATTTTGGAGATTAACCCCTAGAAGAGTATTGCAGCAGTAGTCAAGCCAGGCAAGGGAAGGAGAGCGGAAGGGCCCCAGAGAGTATACACACACTGAACACAAACACTGTTTGTAGTTTAAATAGTTTTTAATCCAGTTAGAGTTTAAGCATTGTCATTCAGTCCATTAAGTCATTCACAGTATTTCCATCCAGTAAGACTCACTAGTATAGTCCAAGTTAAGAGTCCTTGCAATATCTTTATCAGCCGATAAAGATATCTTCTCCTCCTCCGGTTTCACTCTCCAGAGAAACAAACGCTGGATATTCAGCAAACAGTAGCAAACAATAACAGTTCAGTCACAGGCACTCACAGTCAGTAATCACAGTTAGTCGCAGCAGCACACAGTAACAGCTACAGTCAGTAACAGACAGCAAGCTTTCCAGCTTCTAATGCTTCCTTATATTGTAACTTCTAGCCGCACCCTTAATCGGCTAATTTCCTGCTGCATTGTGCTTAAAGTGATAAGCACTTAAACCATGATATCTAAGTTTTATATATTTATTCACCCAAACCATATTTGGTATCAATGTTATACCTAACATACTCCCTTTTGGGTGAAATAAATATATAATATCTTTACAATCTTATCCCATATTTTTCACAACTCTCCTGGTGCTTACTGGCACCTTGGGCTTTAGTAAAATTATCAGCTAAATTGTCCTCCGACATACAGTACTCTAGCTGAATCATCTTACTTCTTACAGATTGTCTCACGTTTAGGTATCTTAGATCTGTATGCTTGCTCCTTGTTTTTACTCCAATATTTGTGGCCATTTGAATTGCTGCCTGATTATCTTCATGTATAATTATAGGATAATCTACAGTTATACCTATATCAATTAACATTTGTTTATACATTATTAACTCTGTACATAACAATGATAAACAGGAGAATTCTGCCTCCATAGTAGACAAACTTATATGCTGTTGTCTTATTGACTTCCAGCCTATTAATGTCTTACCCAGCATTATGGCTGTTCCTGAAGTCGACTTTCTAGTGTCTCTTTCTGATGCAAAACTAGCATCTGCATATGCACACAGAATTAAATCACCCTTTGGTTCTAAATACAATGAATAATTCATTGTCTTTTTAAGATATCTTAATATCCTCTTAGCTGCATTCCAGTGTATTTCACATGGTGCAGAATTGAATCTAGCCAACTGATTCACGCAGTACGATATATCTGGTCTAGACCAATTACTAATATAACTCAAACTACCAATTAAAGATTGATAAATCACCTTATCAAACTCCGGCTTTGTACATCAGTGTTGCTAAACTCCTGACTCATTGGAGTCTTAGCTGGCTTACAAAGCTCCATCTTGTAATCTTTTAGCAATTTGCTTATCTTATCTTCCTGAGATATCTTAAAACCTTTCCTTGTTTTCTTTATATTCAAACCGAGATACTTCTTTATCTCCCCTAATTGCTTGATCTTTATTCTCTTTCCTAATGATGCTATTATTTTATTTGCTTCATCATTAGTTTCAGTTATCAATGCAATGTCATCTGTGAATAGTAATAATAATGATACTTTCCCATTTGTCTCCCTCTTAAACAGACATGGATCAGCTAAACCAGCTTTAAATCCTATATTGTCTAGTTCCTTTACAATATACTGGTTCCATTCATAGCCTGATTGTTTAAGACCATAGAGACTTTTCTTTAACAACCAACAATCATTATTATCCTTATTATCACTTTTAATACCAACAGGTTTTTTCATATAAATAATATGTTTTAATGGGGCATGCAAGTAAGCAGTTTCCACATCTAGATGGTTAACTATATAGTTTTTACTAGCTGCCCACACTAAAGCTGCTCTCAAGGTTGCTGCCTTAAGACTAGGTGCAAACACCTCATCGTAGTCATTAGCATTCTGCCTAAAACCTTGGGCTACTAACCTTGCCTTATGGATTAAATTACCATCTTTATCTGTTTTTACCTTAAATATCCATTTGCAGCCAATGGATTTCTTTCCTACAGGTAATTTGGCATTTTCATACACCTTCATATCACTTAATGAATTCAGTTCCTTATTCATTGCTGCATACCATCTTTCTTTTTCCTTAATAGGATATTTTTAATTTCTTCAACAGAATTAGGAACTTGATTAATCTGGCACACTGTGTTAGCCTGGTACCTATCAGGCGGTCTAGATATACGTGTAGTTCTTCTGGGAATTACAGGGCTTACAGGAGGACTTTGTTGAACTACTACCTGTTCATCTTCCTCATCCTGTTCAGCTATTGAATCTGTTTCTTCCTTTATGGGCACTATTTCATCCTGTATTTTTCTCTTTACTTTATTTTTAAAGTTACAGGGATAACTAATGGGATTTCTATAGGATTCAATAATTACATCTTTATTGGCATCCTGTTCTAATTTCTCCCATCCTTCATGTTCTAGAAATTGGGCACTAGCACTACATAACACTTTAGATGTGCCTTTCTCCCAAAATCTATATGCCCTATGGTTTGCCTGATAACCAACGAAGAAAAATCTTTTAGCTCTATGTTGCCCTTTTTTCTGAGTTGTGCAGGAATATGCACCCATGCTGGTGCACCAAATGTGTGCAGGTAACTTAGATCAGGTTTCCTGCCATGCCACCTGGTGAATGGAATTTCACCTGTTGTTGTATTAACAACGTTGTTCAATATGTTATTAGCACACATTGTAGCCTCCCCACAAAGAATCAGGTAACCCAGAATCATTTAACATTGTTCTAACCATTGCCTGTAGTGTTTGGCCTCTTCTTTCAATAAAAGCGTTATGTTCTGGCCTGTATGGAGCAGACTTCTTATGCTCTATTCCAGCTACCTTAAGTCTGTTCTGGAATTTGTTATTAATAAATTCCGTACCATTATCTGTCACCAGGGTTATCAGTTGTCGCTTAGACTTTCTTTCAGCAAACCTAAGCCAATTGAAAAAATGTTGATATGTTTCAGTTTTGCTTTTCATTAAATAGCAAAACCCATATCTAGAATAATGGTCCATAATGCTCAGTATATATCTAGCACCCCCATACTGGGTTTCTTTGGACCTATTATGTCTGCAAATACTACTTCTAAAGGTTCTTTTGTTTTGAAACCATTTAGCCTATTTGCAGGCAATACCTTGCTCTTATCTTCACAGCAAACATTACAACGTAAATATTTATCACAAGGTTTTAACCTTATTCCTTCAGATAACTCAACTGTACGTTTTAGCATTTTAAAATTTACATGCCCCAAACGCCTATGCAATAAATGGATACATTCTTCATGAGGCTTTATATTATTAAATACAGTTTGAGCCTCCCCTTTCTTACTATTATCTAAGACATATAATGTTCCATTTAAAGCTGCAGTTACCCTTTTGTTATCTTTTTCAATTATGCAATTATTATCTTTAAAAGTAATTACATAACCTAATTTATCTAATACCCTTACTGAAAGCAAATTAAACTTTAGTTGCGGTACATACAACATTTTTATATCCTGGTTTATGTACGGACAACGTGCAAAACCTTGACCTTTCGCTTTCAGGTTCCAGCCATTGGCAAGTGATATATGTTGAGAACTTGTAGACATTTTTATAAATTTTGTCTTATCTCTTGTGATGCAGTGGGATGCGCCACTGTCAACCACCCATAAATTATTCTTCACATCAGAGTTGCTAAACGTGGCTAGTTCAAATGCTTTCTTTGGCTTTTTTACATTCTGGCTTTTTCTCTTTTGCAGAATCTTGCCAAATGTCCTCTGCCTCCACAATTAAAACACTTTTTAATTGTGTATGCTGTTGAAGATAAATTCTCTTCTTCCAGGTGCTGTACTTTGCTAATCTGGTTTCTTTCAAGCTTTGAAGATAATTTCTCTTCTTTCTTATCTTCTCTCAGCTCGTCACGCTCACGCCTTCTTCTGGCTTCTTCTAATAGCCTGCCTGTAATCTCGGTTAATGAGAGGCTTTCTTTTGGCAATACTTCCAACGAAGTCACATAGTCATCATAGCTTTGAGCTAATGAAGATAATATTATGTAGACTTGTTGCAGTTCATTAAATATAAGCTCTTTTCTTGCAAATCTTGAAAAATGCTCTTCATACAGTTTAAATGAACTAACATATCTCCATTCCTCTGAAGATGCGTTCGAAAAAGCTTCCGTGTAAGATTTATATGTGCTCCTACACTGTCCCGAACATAAATCTTCCTGAGGTTCTCCCAGCAGTTTGCAGCATTTTCTTCTCCACGAATATGGACAAGCTGCTGATCACAGAGAGTCAGTCCTATGATGCATAAAGCCTGCTCATTCTTCAGTTTAAAGTCTTGTAACTTTTCTTTATCATCATCATCAGCAGGATCCCATCTACTCACATCTGGTGGGTTTGCTATAATGTCCCACAAACCTTCTCTGCGTAGAAGTAAACTACATTTCATTGACCATGAAACATAGTTTGTTCCATCCAGCCTGGATATCATGGACAGTTGTGACAAATTTACTTGTGCCATTACTCTTCAGATATTTTGACTATTTTAAACTAATTAAAACAGTTTGTTTTTACAGTAATGTGCAACTCACACCAACTCTCTCTGCTATATCCTGGTTAGTTAGACTATGCAGCTGGGCCCATAACCAATGTTAATTTTGGAGATTAACCCTAGAAGAGTATTGCAGCAGTAGTCAAGCCAGGCAAGGGAAGGAGAGCGGAAGGGCCCCAGAGTATACACACACTGAACACAAACACTGTTTGTAGTTTAAATAGTTTTTAATCCAGTTAGAGTTTAAGCATTGTCATTCAGTCCATTAAGTCATTCACAGTATTTCCATCCAGTAAGACTCACTAGTATAGTCCAAGTTAAGAGTCCTTGCAATATCTTTATCAGCCGATAAAGATATCTTCTCCTCCTCCGGTTTCACTCTCCAGAGAAACAAACGCTGGATATTCAGCAAACAGTAGCAAACAATAACAGTTCAGTCACAGGCACTCACAGTCAGTAATCACAGTTAGTCGCAGCAGCACACAGTAACAGCTACAGTCAGTAACAGACAGCAAGCTTTCCAGCTTCTAATGCTTCCTTATATTGTAACTTCTAGCCGCACCCTTAATCGGCTAATTTCCTGCTGCATTGTGCTTAAAGTGATAAGCACTTAAACCATGATATCTAAGTTTTATATATTTATTCACCCAAACCATATTTGGTATCAATGTTATACCTAACACCCTTAATTACATTCTTGCAGTTAAAGTTACACACACTTTAACTAACAAACCATGATACCATATTTATTATTTTTACCCAAACCAGTTAGGGTAAACAATGTTATCCCTAACACATTCCTTGTCCAGAGGGGACCATCTCCACTCAGGGAGGTGGGTCACACAATAGAAAAGGGTGGGCCTTGCGGAAGTGAATTCATTCAGAGCATTTTTCATGAAAGTGTAAGTTAAAAGACAAATTGAAACTCAATTGTTTTCTTGTTCTTCTAATTGCTCAATTGATTATCTAATGGAAGGGGTAGCAAAAAGGATTTGGAAAAGGAGCTAGTTAGAGATAGTAGGGTTTGGCAGATTGGGCAAGCTTTACTACTGCTTTTTTTAAAAAAATGTGTTTATCTGCTGAACTGAACAGAAAACAATAACAGAGTTGGAAGGGACCTTGGAGGTCATCTATTCCAACCCCCTGCTCAGGCAGCAGACCCAATACCTTTCCAGGCAAATGGCTGTCCAGTCTCTTCTTAAAAGCCTCCAGTAATGGAGTACCCATGACATCTGAAGACAAGCCATTTCGCTGGTTATTTGTTCTCACTATTAGGAAATTTCTCTTTAATTCTAGCTTGTTTCTTTACTTGAGTAGTTAATTTGTTGTTCCTTGTCTTGCCTTATGGTGCTTTGGAAAATAGCTTGAGCTTCTTCTTTGTGGCAGTCCCTCAAATATTGGAACATTAAGCTACAGGTTGAGTGCAGTTTGTCAGCCACTTACAGTTTCCTTCTGTATTTTAAGTTCTAGGAACATCAGATATCTTTGCAACTTGAGAGATTATGTTAGGGTAATTTTTGGAAGTATTATTGCAATATATTGCAATATATATTGTTTGAAGAGTAGGTGGCAGTCATGGCCAGGAGGGCCTTTGTGCAACTGCGGGTTGTGCACCAGTTACACCCTTTCCTGGACCAACAGTCTCTACTCACAGCTACTCATGCCCTAGTCACTTCCCATCTTGATTATTGCAACACGCTCTACATGGGGCTGCCCTTCAAGAGCATCTGGAAGTTCCAGTTGATGCAAAATGCACCCGTATGGTTTTGTGCAGACCCCGGTGTACACATGTGTCACCTCTCCTGTGGGAGCTGCATTGGTTGCCGATTTGCTTCTGGGTGCAATTCACGGTGCTGGCTGTCACCTTTAAAGCCCTTCATGGCTTGGGACCAGGTTATCTGAGGGACTGTCTCTTGCCGGTAACTTCTACCCAACCCATTAGAGCAGGGAGGTAGGGAATGCTGTGGGTCCCATCCCTGAGGGACATACACCTGGTGGGACTCAGAAGAAGGGCCTTCTCCATAGTGGCTCCCTCTCTCTGGAACATCATTCCCCTCAGATATTAGAATGGCTGCCACTCTTACTCTTCTGGAAGGCACTGAAGACCTGGTTCTGCCAGAGGGCCTGGGGAACCCAGAGCGGGATGGAGCTCATTAAATGGCTCATATGATCTGCTTTCTTTGGGGTAGGGGGCTGGCATTTGTGGGGTGATTTTTTTTCTTTAGATTTTGCTCTATTGTACTTTATTGATTTATTTGATTCTTTTTGTAAGTTTTTATTTTTATTTTTTTGTTTTTAAATATGGTTTTCCATTCTGTAAGCCTCCTCGAGTCACAGTGGGTGAATAGGCAGCAATATAAATTCAATAAATAAATAAATAATAATAATTAATTTCCTCATCTAGTTTGTTTATGGAGATATTGAAGAGTACTGGATCTAAAACGGGGTACCCCACTGCTTCCTTCCTTCCATGCGGATGCAGTTCCATTGAGGATTACATGCTGAGTATGATCTGTCAGCCAATTACAAACCCATATCATCAGCAAATAGTAGTTACCAACAGCAAAAATGGAGGATGAGCTGATACAGTGGTGTCTGTTTATATTGAAAACATGGAAGAGAAGATACCATCCAGAAGGTCAACTCATTTTTCAACTGGGTTTGAACTTTCTTCCTCCAATGTTAATTTCCAAACATGTCCCAGTAGCAAGAGTAAGAACCACTGGAGAATAGTGTCCCCATGGGTGTGTCCAATTTTTCACCAATACTTTTTCTCCAGCCCCAAAGAAGATCAGGACTCCCAGAGGAGAAGTTGCTTCTCACTGTAATTATCGTCATCCCAATCCTTGAAACCTCTTTTTCTATTTCTTCAGTGACTGCCTTTGATGTAAACATCAGAGTGAAATAAAATGAAAGGAATCTTGCATTGGAAAAGGATAAAACTCTCTAGACATGATGAGTGTTTTCAGTAAGATTTAGGACAGGCAGGTGATGTGCTTTAATACATATATTTCTCTCCTTTCCATGTCAAGCTTGGTTTGTCTCTGTCTGAATTAGAAAAGCCGCTGGCATTTCCATCTTATGAAAGTGCACTGAATTCTCCTAATTCATTATTTAGAAATACTTCCTGATTCAGCCCAAGCAGGAATGGACCTCCTGCTTGTGTTTATGCTGCTCCTGCTTGTATTGACCCAGAGAAACTCTGGGAGGCTCCAAACCAAGTGCCCCCCAACTTTGAAGCAACAAGACAGAGGAAATCCATGGAACTATTATGGGCCAGGAGATCACATTATTAGTGCGGTTCAAACTGCAACAAAACCTTTGCTTGAGCCGTTGCAGTTCAATGGAGCTCGTTATATTTCTTCTCCGTAAGTCATTCAGTGCAATGGAGTTGCATTTCCCCCATGTGCATTTCTTCTTCCTTTCTTCCTATTCCATTTATTTCTAAGTTGTAGAAGATGTACACATTTTTTAAATTTGATTTATCCACTTTTGCCTTATCCTGAAATAGACTAAAATGAAAAGATAGGGCAGATGAAACACTAAGAGAACTTGAGGAAGACAGGCACAGAAATCCAGATCATCTTCTCCCCTTTCAGTCCCAAGTTCAACTCTTGAATACTGATGTATAATCATTGAAAGTGTTGTAGTTGCCTGCCAGTCCATGTTAAATGCTGCTTCTTGTAGGAATAAGAATGATTTGATATTTTTTTCTAATTTATTTGCTGGCTGATTTATTCCTCCCTCACCTCTCTTCTATACAATATATTTATACAGTATATTATACCTACTTTATGGGACGTGGTGGCTCAGTGGCTAAGATGCTGAACTTGTCGATCAGAAAGGTCAGCAGTTTGGCAGTTTGAATCCCTAGCACCACATAATGGAGTGAGCTCCCATCACTTGTCCCAGCTTCTGCCAACCTAGCAATTCAAAAGCACATAAAAAATACAAATAGAAAAATAGGGGCCACTTTGGTGGAAAGGTAACAGTCTTCCGTGTGCCTTCGGCATTTAGCCACATGACCACAGAGATGTCTTGGGATAGCGTTGGCTCTTCGGCTTTGTAACAGAGATGAGCACCACCTCCTAGAGCTGGAAATGACTGGCACATATGTGCGAGGGGAACCTTTACCACTACCTTAATAACTAGTTTAATTATTAAACTATTCTGAATTCTGATTATTTGACAAATGAAAATAAGTGCTGCTACAAATAATGATGTATTTGTGACTAGAAACCCTGATGGAGAAGATGGGACAGAGGTAGTCCTCCATCTCATCTTCTCAATGCCAACAAAACTTAAATGATGATGGATGACAATGATCTGTCTCTGTTTTAGAATCAGTATTGCTTTAATGCTCAATAGGGTTGTGGAGACAAAGAATAAATTAATAAATGCATACTTTATGATAATAACATGGAAATATTTGTACAGGATTAGAGATCCTAATCTCCCAGAAATGCTTCCCTTCATTCTCCCCATTCAAGTGATCAACAAGAATACCCAACTCCTGCAAAACCTCACACTTGGCTACAACATCCATGACAACTATTTGAGCACTCTTCACACTTCGGATGCCCTAATGGACATGCTGTCTACTGGAGAAGCCAATGTTCCTAACTATAGCTGTGGAGCAACGGACAACCTTCTGGCTGTTATTGATGGAGCTTTCAGGGAAGTCTCCATGCAGATGTCTACATTAGTAGGAACCTACAAAGTCCCTCAGGTGTGTGTGTATGTGTGTGTGTGTTTCTCAATCTGGTAAAATGAATGGGGTTGGTGAACAATAGATCTAGCCATAAGTTCTCTATGGAATTCAAGAGCTGCTTCTCACCATAGTTGTTTTAGGTGTCATGGTGGATATTGGACTAGTCAGTGAGGAGGAATCAAAGCAGCCATATCCACTCATGACATTGTCTTCATTGCTTTGGAGGCTTCTGTTGTATACTTGTGAAGGTGAAGAGAGCCACTGTGTCCAATCAAATTGTCCACTGTAAAAAGGAAGTTGCAGCAATGATGGGAAGCTCATATTTTGTAGAATAGAATAGAATAGAATAGAATAGAATAGAATAGAATAGAATAGAATAGAATAGAGTAGAGTAGAGTAGAGTAGAGTAGAGTAGAGTAGAGTAGAGTAGAGTAGAGTAGAGTAGAGTAGAGTAGAATAGTTTATTGGCCAAGTGATTGGACACACAAGGAATTTGTCTTGGTGTAAATACTCTCAGTATACCTAAAGGAAAAGATACATTTGTCAAGAGTCAAGAATCATAAGGTACGACACTTAATGATAGTCATAGGGTACAATAAGCATTAGATCATACTAGGAAACAGTCATTATAAATTGTAAGGATACAAGAGACAAAGTTACAGTACATGATCTTAATCAACATAATGGCATTTTCAATGGTAAACAGCACTCCTTACTAGCACTGATGATGTTATCTAGACTGGGTAATGATAAGTCTACAAGAAAACAAGCAAGCTCAGAGACCACCAAGGAGCCCTCACCAAAGAAGCTACTTGAATAAGCAGTGAAAAGTTTCAAATAAAAAAAATAAGTCCAATTGCCATCACTTAACTTCCAGACAACTTTACTGGATGACTGAGAATATTCATTGACCTATGTAGTATGTCCCCTTATTACAATGAAATATTTTGGTTGAAATCTACACATGTGACTGATTACATTAAATTGGAGAGTATTACAGAAATATGATTTCCATTTTTATTCTTATTCTTTTTTACTTAATTTGTATTCTGTATTCCATATTTACATGCAGTCTTCTTAATGTTCTGTGTTTAAGGTTTTATGTCTTAATATGGCCTAATAGCTAATCAAGAATAAACTACTCTAATATTTTCATGAGTGCCAAGTTGGATTTCTTAAGAGGTAATATTTTGGATGGTCTGACTGTAAATATAACCCAGGATTCTTAATTGCTTTTTCAGATCACTTGTAGATTTGTTTCAGAGGCTCTGAGTGATAAAACTCAATTCCCTTTTTTCTTCCGGATGGCCCCCAAAAATGGGGTCCAGTACCCCGCAATTGTCCAACTGCTCCTCCATTTCAGATGGACCTTGATTGGTCTCTTTGCTTCAGACACAGAGCAGGGAGAAAATTTCATGAGGACCTTTACTCCTATGCTTGTCAGAAATGGAATTTGTGTTGTTATATCACAACAATTGTCTATGACTAGACATGCAGCACCACTTAAGAATGCCCTCTCCAAGTGGAGGCAAGTCAATGTCTTTGTTTTCTTTACTGACTATAGTAGCATGATGGATGGAATTCACCAAGTCCATTTTACACTTGATGGCTTGCCACGCCCCACTGAAGGGAAAGTCTGGATCATCACACTCTTTGGAGACTTGCCAATGAAAAGTCACAGAGTTTATGAATATGTCCATAGTATTTGGAACTTTTATATTCAGGAAAGAGGGTATGAAGATTCCTTTGAACCATTTATATTTGTGGAACCCTTGCATAAGTGTTTTCACTGTTCTTTTGCAAAACACGTCTTTTCTGTCAAAGGCCGGAGAAGATGCATCCAGAAAGCACCACTGGAGACCCAGGATAAAAGCAACAGATTACAAATTGACCACCGTGCTTATAGTGTCATTAAGACTCTGGGCTATGCCTTGAATGTTGCATATTCCTCCAGATCCAGGAGGAGAAGAAAGGAGGGCAAAGAGAAGTTGAACATTCCAAAGCTGCAGCCATGGCAGGTATGGGATCCCGACAAGGATCCATAAAACTTAGTTCCTTTGGAGAAGGAATCCAAAGGAAAATTATGAAAACTTTCTGCACTTCCTTGTGCTACAAATGGTCAACAGACAATTGTTGGCAATCTGTTTGTTTTTTGAATAATGTTTCAAAGGTTGGACACCCATGACAGATATAATTTGATATTAAACACTGCTAATTTTAAAAAGGATGTCTTCATTTTGAAATAAATTCATGTATTCATGGATTTGTGATTAGTATCTTAGCATTTTGTATTCATGAATTTTTTTTTTTATAAAAGTTTTATTGATTTTAACAACAAATAAAAACACATAAAACATAAAACATAACATAAGAACATCATCCTTCTTCATAAATTTACAGACAGTGTATCGGTTGGTTTATCACTCCTTTTTGTGCATCTATTTCATAGTCATCATAATAATTATGTTACATAATAACTCATATTATCAATCAACAATTATATATCCTAATATCCTTATTAAACAATCATTTGACTATAATTTAACTAATTCATGCTTAAGCGAGATAACTATAATTTAGTTAATTTATAACAAATCGTAAAATCATACCAAATCTATCTTAATATAATATTCTAAAAATATTATCAAAACCAAAATATATATATATTCTATTATTATATTGTTTTATCTAACCATTGATAGAAAAGATCCCAAACTTCATAGAATTGTTTATCTTCTTGTTCTCTAATTTCAAATGTCAATCTACTCATTTCAGCACATTCCAGTATTTTCTTAATAATTTCTTCCTCTAATAGTATTTTCTCACTCTTCCAATTTCTAGCAAATACAATCCTAGCCGCTGTTAACACATTTACAATCAAATACTTTAAGTTTTTATTAAATGTATCAGGTAAGATTCCCAATAGAAAAATCTCTGGTTTCAAATCTATATGTTTTTTTGTCATTTCTTCCAACCATATGCGAATTCTAGTCCAGTATTTCCTGGCCTTCTCACAAGTCCACCACATATGGTAATATGAGCCAGGGATCTGATGACATTTCCAACACTTTTCGGATTTATTCTTGAACATTCTTGCTATTCTTGTCGGGGGAAAATGCCACCTGTAAAACATCTTATACAAATTTTCTTTATATGCTACTGACATTGTCATTTTATAATTTTGAGACCACAATTTTTGCCATTTTTCTAAATCAATCCCATATCCAGAATTCTTCCCCCAAACAATCATTGTTTCTTTGACTTGTTCTTCCTCTAATTTAATTTCCAACAAATAACTATATAGTTTTTTAATCACTTTTTCATCAGCACCTGTCAAAATCCCATCTAAATCAGTCAATTTATCATAAAATCCTTCTGTTTTAGAATCTTTAAGATACCTTGAGTGTATTTGCGCATATGAAAACCAATTCATCTTTATATCTTGTTCTTCTAGCTTTTGCATCATTTTAAGTTCACCCTTTTCATCCAGTATTTCCCCATATCTAACTGTTTGTTCCTTCTTATAAATTATGGGATAGGAAAAAGCTTCAATAGTTGATAACCAAACTGGAATTTTCAAATAACATTGTTTCTTAATTTTCTCCCAATTCAACCATAACGATTCCCGTATATAGTGCCTTCTAAAATAACCCTGCGATTTAGTTCCCTTATACCATAAAAAAGCATGCCAACCCAATAATAAATCATGTCCTTCCAATGCCAGTAATCTAGACTTTCTTAACGTTATCCATTCTTTAACCCAGTATTCATGAATTTTAAGGAGACCCTGAGATCATCTAGCCCAGGGGTGTCAAACTCAGGTCATCACAGTGGCAGCACGTGACATTTCAGGATTTTTTTCCACTTCACTGAACCAGGCATGGGCATGACCAGCACGTGATGCATTCAGCCTGTTGGCTAGGAGTTTGACAGCCCTGCTCTAAGAGAATCTGATCAAGCATGTGTAAGAGCCCACATTAAAGATTAACTAATGAGTTTGACAACCTCTCCTCTCTGCAGGAATTTTAGCTAAAGCTTCTTTAAGTGATGGCTACTCCAGGTGGAGAAGAGGTTCAACCCAATCCTTAGATATTGGAATACTGCTATAACATCACCCCTAGTTCTTCTTTTCATCAAACTAGACATACCCAATTCCAAAACCATTCTTTATATGTTTTAGCTTCCAATCCCAAATAATCTTTATTGCTCTTCTCTGCACTCTTTCTAGAATCTCAACATCTGTTTTATATTGTGGTGACCAAAACTGGATGCAGTATTATAGAAAAATAGACAACCAAGTTCTAATTGTTTTTCATAACTTTCAAGTTGTATAAGAAAGAATGAAAATTATTTGACTGTAATACAAAAGATGGAATCAGAAACCTGGGTTGTTTAGTCCTGTTGTTGAGAGTGTTGCCGTTCCTGCTTTTCCCTGTTGACTGTTGCTGATTGTTGTTATTCTTGGATTTGATGTGAGTCTTTTACTGAACTGTTTATGATACTGGACTTTGTTATTGGATTATCCCTGGACTGAAAATTGACTGCTATAACCGTGTATGACTTGGACTGTTTGTTGAACTTTGCTTAACGGTTTTACTGGAAGTAAAAACCTACATTTTACTATTCAGTGTATCTGTGTGCTGGTTGTGTGTTATTCTTCACCAGTCTCATTATGTCTCCCTGTGTGCGCTCATTCTCCTAACGGGGAATTACCTCAACAGTTGGTAGGGGATTTATTCTTTCAAACTTGCAAGATTCTATTATAGCCTAACAATGAAGTTGAATTAGCTCATGGTTGGCTTGGGTTTCCCATCTTTTAACTTGGAGAATATTAGCCTGGCAAATTTCTTTTTGACAAATCCAAGCGTTCTTGTAATCTGTTGTTTCCAAAACATTTAAGGATAATCTCTTTATTTGTTTATTTCTTAATTTTATTTGTGTTTGCTCTAGAATGTTCCTTATAGTTAACAAATATTGTCAATTTAATATTTTGTTAATACTGTATATGATAGAGAAATTTTGCACAACCTTTCATTTTCATTTTTGAAAATAGTGGTAACACTTGTTTTCCAACTAAGAATATTTGCAAATTAGACAAGTATAGAATATATGATTGACAGGTTTTGCTGAAACTTTTCATTCAGTTATGCAGGTAATGGTAACACTTTTTGGTCAGAATTAAGAACATTTGGAAATTAGACAAGTCTAGAAGAAAGGTTTGAATGTGAAAAGACCATGTTGGTTCAGACAGCAAGGTTATTGCTTTTAAAATTGCTGGCTGTTTCCATTGTAGCTTCATCCCTTTCTGCAGAAGAATGAATTTTGCAACCTCTCTGAGATGAAACTGTACTTGGACCAACATGGAGATCTGGTGGCAGATATGAACATCCTGAGTTGGGTGGTTATCCCTGAAGAGGATTGCATGGAAGAGCAGCTGGGGAGTTTTGAAAGGCAGAGACTTACTATTAACCAATATGTGCTTTTACTGCTAAAGTGGCTCAACAAGGTGAGTGAAATATTGGTGTCTTTTCTCTCTTTTCCAAAGCTTTAGTGTCCATTTCAAGTGGCTAAGCCTAATCAGAAATTCATTAAGAATTTTATGTGTGGACTATAACATGTATAATTTTCTTAGCTGGATAGGAGGCTTCAAAAACACTTCAATCAGGGTGTATTTCAGATTTTGTAATAGAACACTGTAATGGAACAGATTCTGTAATGAGCAGTGTATGGAACACTGTTTTAAGATGATTCAGCTACATCCAGATCAAGATACCGAGTGATTATTATTTAGGATAAAATTGGTGAGAGAGGCCCTCGAGTCACAGGTGGTATTCAACAGGTCTGACCAGTTCTGGAGAACCGTAGCAGAAATTTTGAGTACTTTGGAGAACTGGCAAATGCAACCTTTGACTGGCCCCGCCCCATCTATTCTCTGCCTCCCGAGTCCCATCTGATTGGCTGGGTCCTTTTTTGTTGCCTTACACAGAAGAACAGAGCTGGAAAGCAGGTTAGTAGGATGGGGAAGAAATGGAGATTTTGCAGTAACCTTCTCCTCCATACCCACCAAGCCACGCCCACCAACCCACGCCCACCAACGCACGCCCATCAAGCCACGACATACCCATCAAGCCATGCCACACCCACTAAGCCACACCCACAGAACCAGTAGTAAAAAAAATTGAATCCCACCACTGCCTCAAGTGCTAGGTATTATGGGTTGATAACCTCATGTTTGTTAGTTCCTTGTCCAGAAACAGCAAAGCAAAAAACAATTCTGTTGACTAATGCTTGGGTTCCAGTTTGGAATGAACCTGATAAAAAAAGAGTCAGGACTGAATGGAGGTCACGCTTGACCCAGTGGAAAATAACCCTTGACATTATGATTCAGCTTGTCCTGGTTGGAGACAGTGTCTCCTGAAAGGAAACCCATAATCTGAGAGATTTTATACAGGCCAGAGCTGACCAGAGTTATCGATGCTTCTCTTTCATCCAACTGGGATAGAGCAACAGGCCTTCTGCTCCTAGGAAGGAGGGCTAAGGCTTTCAGTGAAATCATTAAAACTGTTTTGATGTAAAATAATGCCCTGACTGAGAAAACTGAAGTACTTAAACAAGACTTTGATCTAAAGAAAAACCCTTCTAAATAAATTTCCTTTAATGCCTCCAACTTGGCCTCACTGTTCAATTGTTCGCAGTTGGAGATTAAACTCTTTCCAAAATAGTCTCCAAAATAAAGAAATACAGTCCAAACTCAAAGAACAGATAATGAAGAAATAAAAAATAAATAAAATAAATAAATAAACTGCACTGAAGGAATTATCCACAACAGACCAGGATAATTAATTACAAACTTCAAGAAGATAACAAGGCACAGTCCATTGGAAGAACACCAACCAAGATAAACCTCAGCCAGAAATAAAACATGCTTTGCTTCTAGCAATGCTGTTTTAAACACCCCTCCTATATACTATTCCCCCACAGCTGCAGCCTGTGGCTATTCTATTCTGTTTTGGTAATTTTCCATAGAAGAAATCTTGCTTAACACGTATACCTCTCAGAGCAAAGTTCACTAAGCTGACAGGAAAAAGGAGCTGATAAGATTAACTTCACAAAAGCCTGTGAAAGGATGTGTATTCAGTTTCACAAAAGCCTGTGTCAGATAAAAAATGTGTATTCGATAGCAGTCACGATGTATCATCACAGAAGCTTGTGTCAGATAAAAATACAGGAAAAAACATGCTTATCAATAACAGTCAAGAAGTTCGTTACTTGTATCAAGTAAGTCTGTTTTCAAAGATAAAGTTTGTAACTTCTTTGTCTTTCTGTAAACCCCCCTCACCCCCCTCTTTGAATCAGCACAATAAAAAGAGGACAGCGCAGAGCAAGCGGGCAGCCTGAACAATCCATCTGTCTCAGGCTCAACCGGGG
Organism: Notechis scutatus; assembly: GCF_049901735.1. NCBI lineage: Eukaryota > Metazoa > Chordata > Lepidosauria > Squamata > Elapidae > Notechis > Notechis scutatus. The sequence goes on along the minus strand of NC_142010.1, from coordinate 26,581,458 downwards.
CAATTCCATCTGCCTCAGGCTATGTGCTTCCTCACCTAAAGAAATCATTTGTTTTGTGTCTTTTTTCTTTGTGCTTGGCACTCACTCTTGCGAGAGTCCTGCTAAGCCTCACCCTTGCAAGGGTCCCTCACTCGCCCTTGCGAGGCTAAGCTTCCTGAAAGGAATTCAGCAATCAACCTGAAGATCTAAACAACAGACCGTCGCCGACGCGACAGCTGGGGGCTCGTCCGGGATCCCTTGATTCGTCTGGGATCTCTTCGATTTTCAGGTTCCAAGGTGTGACTTCTGGCTAGAGGCATCGCCTTCACTCCCATTGCTACGCACCTGGCATAGGTTTCGCATTTAATCGTAAGTAATGGGCTCCTCACTTTCTCAAGTTTCGTCAGGGCACAGGGACGAACTTTATAGTCTAGTGAAGAAGGCTAATTCCTTTCAGAAAATTAATGGTACAACTGTGTACCCATTTAAGAAATCTTTAAATAAATTTATAATTTATATTGAGGCACACTGTCCAGCCTATCCATCTGCTGGAACTCTTAGCCATTCTCAATGGGAAAAATTAGGAAAATATTTACATGAAGTTCCCAGAGCTCCCATGGATATACTTATCTCTTGGAGAGCGATAATGGCTGCTATAACAATTGTTTATTCTTCTTCTAGTCTTCCTGAAAATTCTCTTTCTCCTGTTTCCTCTGATTCCCTTTCTTCTAATTTAAAAACTTCCAAGCCTCTTGTAGCTCATCTTGATACAAATTCTTCCTTATCACCTCCTTATCCAGATATTTCTTCCCCTCCTCCTTCCTCTCATTCTTCTCTTCCTGATTCTTCTCCTATGAAACCTGTGGGAGGAATTATAACTAATCTTCTGTCATCAACTCTATCTTTAGAGACAGAAAATCCTTCTGCTTATCCTATGACTATCATCCCTGGAGCAGCAGGAGGCAATGTTCATACTAACATTGAGTTTAAAGTTTTGAAAAATATAAAAGATGCAGTTACAACTTATGGACTGCATTCTCCTTTACTAGGGGAATACTTGATTCTTTGGTTACAGCTAATACAGTTATGTTATTGTATGATTGGAAAATGCTTTTTTCTATGCTTATGACTCCAGCGCAATATGTTGTGTGGCAATCTGAATATGAAAAAGGTATTGAGGCTGAAATTCGTAGGGGTTTGCCTGCTGGAGTAACTGTAGATCATTTAATGGGCAAAGGTCAATTCTCCACTCTAGTACAACAACAAAATTCTCCCCGTCGTAGTTTTGCTATTATTCATATGTGTGCTATGAATGCTTTAAAGCGTGTGGATGATTCAGATTCGCAGTCCACTCAAGCATTTTTAAAATTATGCAAGGTCCTGATGAGCCTTATGCTTCATTCATCAGTCGACTTCAAACAGCCTTAGATAGACAGATAGATAATTCTGTTTCTAAACAAGAATTACTTATAAAATTGGCTTTTTCAAATGCAAATCAAGATTGTCAAAAATTCTACAGCCAGTTGCTAATAAGCCAGGAGTGACTTTGGCTGAGTTTTTACAACTCTGTAGAATTGTAGGAACAACCACTCATAAAATGGATATGCTTGCTACTGCAATCACTGCTTCATTACCAAATCCTAATTCTGCTTTCACTTCTTCTCCTGATGCTTTTGCTGTAACACGCAATGGCAATTGTTTTAACTGTGGAAAGCCAGGACATTTTAAAAATCAATGTCGTATGCCAGGAGGTGGAGCTGTTCTTCGTGGCCAAACCAGAGGTCCATCTTCCTCATCTAAGCCAAAAACTATCTGTCCTCGCTGCAGGAAAGGCTATCATTGGGCTTCAAATTGTCATTCTAATCCTTCTCCTTCTCAGCCTTCGGGAAACTAATTGAGGGGTCTTCAGCTAGCCCCGCTACAAAGGCTGAATTACCTGTCACAACATTTCCTGTGGTGCTGTTAGAGGATCTTGTGTATGATGATCCTGGTGCAGTTTTTACTCTTCCTTTAACTACAACGCTTTTCAAACCTTTGCCTCCTTCCACATCTGTCTTGCTTATTCCCAATTCTTCTCTTACAATAGAAGGTGTGGTTGCAGCTCCTTACTTATATGATTCTTCTGCTCTTAATAATCTTGCTTTGGCTGCAATAGGAGATCGTTGTTTTTCTTTAAAAAAGGGAACAGTAGTGGCTACACTTATAATTTTGCCTCTTTTTGAACCACTTTCTTTGTTTGCATTACAGCAGCCTGTTCAAGCTTCAAAACCAACTCTTTCTGTTACACTCAATGGTCGAATTTTTGAAGGTCTGATTGACACCGATGCAGATGTTTCTGTTATTCATTCTTCTGAATGGCCCTCTTCTTGGTCTCTCACAGAAGCTTCTTCAGTGCAGGGTATAGGTGGAGCTCAAGCTGCTAAGGTCAGCTCTCATTGGCTCTCTGCTTCTACTGAGCATTCTACCTTAACTGCTTATCTTAAACCCTATATCCTTCCTCTACATTGCAATCTATGGGGACGTGATTTACTTTCTCAATTTCAGGCTTATATTCAGATACCATAGTTTTTCTATTAAAATGTCTATTTCTCCTTTATCTCTTACTCTTAAAACCTCTATTCCTGTTTGGGTGGATCAATGGCCTCTCACAAAAGAAAAATGGAGGCTTTACATCTTCTTGTTCATCAACAGTTATTAGAGGGACATATTGAACCTTCCACCAGTCCTTATAACACCCCTGTCTTTGTAATTAAAAAGAAATCTGGCAAATGGCGTCTCCTTTGTGATCTCAGAGCTTTGAATATTATTATTCAACCTATGGGATCACTGCAGTGTGGTCTGCCTAATCCTAATTTGATTCCAGCTGGATTTGATCTCATAATAATAGATTTAAAGGACTGTTTCTTTTCTATACCTCTGGCACAAAAGGATAGGATCATCTTGTATTTACAGTGCCAGAGCTAACAATTCTAAACCCACATCTAGGTATCAATGGAAAGTTCTTCCACAAGGTATGCTTAATTCACCAACTATGTGTCAATATTTTGTCAATGAGGCTCTGCATCCTTATAGATCTCAATTTCCTAATTTTCTTGTATATCATTACATGGATGATATCTTAATTGCTGCTGATGGGCCAAAGGGGACAGTTCAAAACTTTTCCAATCCTCTTGACCACATTAGCAAAAGCAGGGTTACATATAGCACCTGAAAAAAATCCAGTCTCACTACCCAATGCAATATTTAGGTCACAAGGTTTTAGCTTCCACAGCATCTCCACAAATTCCTTCACTTACACTTCCACAGCCAACAACACTGGTCCAATTACAGCAGTGCTTGGGGTTATTAACTGGGCTAGACCATATCTTGCTCTAACCACACAGATGCTATCACCACTTTTTCAAGCACTAGTAGGATTGAAAAATCCTGCAGATAAGGTCTATCTTTCGGATCAGCATCTAGAAGCTTTAAAACAAGTAAACACAGCCCTAGCAACTCAATGGGTAAATCGTGCACTCACAGATAAACCACCTTCTCTTGCTATTCTTTCCACTCATCAACTACTGACTGCAATAATTGTTCAAATATCTAATACAAAAATCTTCATATCTTGGAATGGTTACATCTACCACACACTCCAAAAACATCTATTTTTACTAGAGCAGCACAAAATGGCTTCTCTTATAGAAAAAGGGCTTAAGAGAACCAAAGCTCTAATGGGAATGGATATTTTTACATTGTATATTCTTTTAAGATTACTCAATGGGAACCTCTTTTTCAGACTTCCACAACACTGCAGGATGCGTTGGAAGATTGGTGTGGCCAAGTGTCGTGCCACCTTCCCTCTGATTCACGATTGCAGGTGTTGAGGACAGTTCCTTTGTTTTACAATCACCTTTTGTCCAACAGCCATTGAAGGAAGGCTTAACTGTCTTTACTGATGGTTCAAAAATATTGGAGCATGTACATGGTATGAAAATGCTCAATGGCATAAACGCTAACTACTTCACAATCATCAGCACAACAAGCTGAATTAGCTGCTTTCTTATTGGCGTTGTCTCTTTTTTCACAACAATCTTTAAATGTAATATCTGATAGCATGTATGTTACTCAGATGGTTGCTCATATTTTTGATGCATATATTTCTCCTGTTACCCCTCCCTCTCTAATGAAACTTTTTTACAGCTTCAGACATTGATGAAAAGCGAGGAAACTTTTATTTGTACCTCATATCAGAAGTCATCAGCAATTGCCTGATTTTAGCAGAAGGCAATCATATGGCAGATGAGGCTTGTAAAATTATGGCCTCCTCTCCCCTTCTCCAACAGCTTTCACCTGGGGAGAGTCATGATTATTTTCATCAAAACAGGAAAGCCCTAGTGCAACAATTTGGAATTACATATCAAGAAGCCACAGCAATAATTCAACAATGTCCAACATGTAGCCTGCAGGCCAAAGGTATCCCTGAAGGCGTTAATCCTAGGGGTACTCAAGCCTGTGATACGGGCAAATGGATGTCACTCATTATCCTCCCTTTGCTCCCTGGAAATACATTCATGTATCAGTAGATACTTATTCAGGGTTTATTATAGCAACATTGCAAAGAGGAGAGGCTACTAAAAATGTTATCAATCACTGTATTCGATCATTCGTAACGTTGGGATGTCCAAAAATTCTCAAAACAGATAATGCTTATGTCAGTTCTCCCTTTGCTGAGTTTTGTCATAAGTGGGCCATCACACATAAGTTTGGCTTACCCTTCAACAGCCAAGGGCAAGCGATTGTGAGAGATCACACTTAACTTTAAAACAAGCCCTTGATAGGCACTTGGGGAAAAAAGGCTCAGGCCCCCCCGAACCTCCCAACGTTGCAAAATATCTTAAATGTTTGTCTGTACACTCTTAACTTTCTCAATCTTACTGGCACTCCTCCTCCACAGCGGCTTCTCGCCACTTCACCAAGCCAGTAGTTCCCTCTTCCCGTCCTCTTGTTTATTTCAGACAGCTTCCAGATCCTGCGTGGAAAGGTCCTGCACAGCTCATCACCTGGGGAAAAGGTTACGCAGCTGTTCAACTTCCTGATCGAGTGCTTTGGGTTCCTGCTCGCTGTGTCAGACCTTACCATGGCAAACCTGACTCTAACTCTAATCTTTCTTCTGATATCAATACTTCCTGTCTTTCTCAATTTAGGCATCTCCTGATGCTATTTTTGCTTTCCTTGCTGACACTGTTACCTTTATCTTTAAAGATAATCTTCTTTCTGCATGTAATTATGTTTTCCAACACAATGGTAGTTTTTTTTTCTCCTACTTCTGACATAACTATTTACTATTACTATTCTCCTTGTTTAATATTTTTAACTATACATGTTACTCAACTTACTATAGGTTCATATTCTTGCTTAGGATTTTTCACAATCACACTTATTTCAATCACACTGTTCTATTGCTCTCCACTTCTTCAGTGGCATCTACTCCACTATCTTCTGTTTTACTTACGTTGCCATCTCAAGCTAATTCTGAGACAACTTTTCCTGGAGATAAACTACGCTGGCATCTTCACTGCTGCTTTCCACCCTGTGATGTCACCAAATGCATATTGCATCATTCATCTTCCTGGGTTCCTGATTGCTACAAACCACCTGTCGTGCGAAGACGCCACCTCATCCCTGATGACATCCATCGCAGAAGACTACAGCTCTCATTCGAGCTCGCCATCTTGGGTATCCTGCCTTCATCGCTGACAACTCCATCTCTAAGCAGTCTGCATCTCATGCTGTTCCAAGATTTGGCTATCATCGCATTCCTCAAGTATACAATCATCTTCTACAAATGAACATCAACCTCAAACTTACACCTGGACTATCCTTGATTTTCAAGGAAAAAATTTTAAATACCACCACTAACTATACTAGATGGCCATGGTTTCCTCAGCTTTTCATGGATTTTGCTGAAATGGGGACAGGAGTAGAAAAATTTGCAGACAAAAACTACAAGCTGATACATGGGACAAGCAAGGCTCCTGTTCTCCAGCACCTGCTGACAACTTTAGACTATATTTTTGTCCTGCTCATAGTACTGGTACTTCTCGCTCTGCTCATGCGTGGGGTAGTTGACAGATATTGTAAAAATGGAGTTGTGTATCCACAGGTCATATCTGGTGGGAAGCACCTACCAAAAATGACTATATTCATATTACCCGTGCTCAAGCACATCTTCCTGCTCTCAATGGCCTTGTTGTGGACAGAGAATAAATCCACTCAGAATCACTTTTACTGCACAAGGAAAGACACTTGCAAAAAAAAAAACAATGGATGGTTGGGTTCACTTGGGGAGGACGTCAGTGGGATGGTCAAGGAGATGAAGGGAATATTTTTACAATTCGTCTTTCTATATCCATGTCTAATTATGATGTTGGTCCCAATCACAATTTGAAATCAACCTTTCTACAAAAACCCAATATTCAGGTGAATCCATTAGTACAGTTGGTTAATTCTTCTTACACATTGTTAGCAACTACACTTAATGATTCATCCAAAACTGATCGCTTGAATACACTTGATAATGAAGTTAGCTTTCTCACATCTATCATTGAATCAAAAGATATTGTCAAAAACCTTTGTTGGAATGGTACTCTGACCAAGAGTCAGAGGAAGAATTAGACACTAAAAATTCCTTTTCTCCCAAAGAAATTTTGTTAACTCTGCCAAGTCATGATTTGGGGGATGAGGACTTTTCTCGTATGAGTTGAGTTCTGCAAGGCACCAACAAACTGAAGGGTTTGTTGCCACCTTATGGGACTACTCAAGAGGAAAAAGGACTCTACCTAGAATCATGAGCACAAAAATAAAGAAAAGGAGGAATTGTGGCTATTCTATTCTGTTTTGGTAATTTTCCATAGAAGAAATCTTGCTTAACACGTATACCTCTCAGAGCAAAGTTCACTAAGCTGACAGGAAAAAGGAGCTGATAAGATTAACTTCACAAAAGCCTGTGAAAGGATGTGTATTCAGTTTCACAAAAGCCTGTGTCAGATAAAAATGTGTATTCGATAGCAGTCACGATGTATCATCACAGAAGCTTGTGTCAGATAAAAATACAGGAAAAACATGCTTATCAATAACAGTCAAGAAGTTCAAGCATATTTGTATCAAGTAAGTCTGTTTTCAAAGATAAAGTTTGTAACTTCTTTGTCTTTCTGTAAACCCCCTCACTCCCCCTCTTTGAATCAGCACAATAAAAAGAGGACAGCGCAGAGCAAGCGGGCAGCCTGAACAATCCATCTGTCTCAGGCTCAACCGGGCAATTCCATCTGCCTCAGGCTATGTGCTTCCTCACCTAAAGAAATCATTTGTTTTGTGTCTTTTTCTTTGTGCTTGGCACTCACTCTTGCGAGAGTCCTGCTAAGCCTCACCCTTGCAAGGGTCCCTCACTCGCCTCTTGCGAGGGCTAAGCTTCCTGAAAGGAATTCAGCAATCAACCTGAAGATCTAAACAACAGACCGGTCGTCGAGCCGACAGCAGCCAATGAGGGGGATCATGGCCACTTCCTCTCCTATAAGCCATGTTGTTCCCTTCTCCATTCCTCCTGCATGCCCTAGGATGAAGAGGGGATGGGCTTCCTCTGACTGCCCAGCCGGCCTCTGTCCTTCCCCAGCCTCCTCCATAACCTCCGGAGCCATACTCCCATTCCCTGTCAGCTGTTCTTCCTCTCCCTTGGAGTCAGCCTCCAACAGGGGCATGACATCTTCCTCGTATTGGAAATAACAATATTTGGATTACATTTGGCTTTTCGCTTGTAAGAAGACACTTCATCTGAAAACCCTTTGAATGCAATTGTTTATTTTGATTCTTAGCTACTTTAAAGTCTCTCTGGGCAAAAAGGAGGCTCCTAATTTGACTAATAATACATTCAGGTATTTATTTCCATGCCAGTTGGTGTCACCTACTTACAATTCTTCAAAAGAAAGGACCTTTCTTGAAAACCAAACTGGGCTTTTTACCACAGAGCTCATACTCATGTCCCATGTGCCTCAGCAAAGGATACCTGATTTACTCTTCTTGAGGGACACATTCAGTGGTGGTATGCTACCAGTTCAGACCAGTTCAGCTGAACTGGTATTTTTAAAAAAGCCTCCGATCAGCTGAGAGGAAGAAAAAAGCCTCCAATGATCAGCTGAAATAAAAGACTGAAAAGCGCATGGGAGGTGGAGGGTCGCCCTAGCATTTTGTTTCTTCATCCTCTCAGCTGATTGCCTTGTTAGGGGTGTGCACGTTGGGGGGTGCATGCACATGCATGCATGATCACCTATGAAACCGGTAGTGACTAAGGTAGGATCCCACTACTGGTCACATTCTCATGACCTCACTTCCATCTCATCTCATTACATTTCTAGAAAATAGGCAGTAATCTTTAGTTTCATTTCAACAGCAAGACAGTCACATGAACAGAGAATATAAATATAGAAATAAACAAAGAACAACTCATTTAATTTTGATAACTATAATTTCTATATACTGTATTTTCCTTTGTGTGTTAAGGAGATTGTTTGGACTATGTCAAAGAGGACCTGCTTCTGAATTTTTAGGTAGTTAAGAAAAAACCTTTCTAAATCCTATTGGACATAATTTTGTTTCCTCATCATAGTTTATTTGTAATGAGGAAACACAGTAATAAATGTAATAGAAAGTAGTAGATGTTTTAGAATGAAGTTTATTCTACAATTTAATCTGAGATGATCATACTTTAAAATCATGGAATAGATTAGAATAGAACAGAACAGAACAGAACAGAACAGAACAGAACAAAATATTCTTTATTGGCCAAGTGTGATTGGATGCACAAGGAATTGGGTTAAATATTCTTAGGCATCAGACAGTGCTCTGAGAATTAGGTGTTTAGAAGAGTGATGACATGAGAGAAAAACTGCCTGTGCATGGTTGTTTTGACGTGCAATGCCCTATAGTGGCATCCTGAAGGGAGGAGTTGAAACAATTTATGTCCAGGATGTGAGAGGTTGTTAGATATTTTCTCAGCTCTCTTTCCAACCCTTGCAATATAACAGATCCTCAGCAGAAGACAGGCTGGTTGCAATTGTTTTTTTTTCTGCAGCCCTAAGTATTAGTTGTAGTCTGTACAGGTCCTGTTTTATTGCTGTATCAAATCAGACAGTTATAGAAGCACAAATTGCAGATTCAATAATTCCTTTGTAAAATGGTATCAACAGCTCCTTGGGTATTCTGAATTTCTGAGTTGATGCAGGAAAAACATTTACTTAGTGCTAAATCTTTTCTCAATTCCATCCCTTCAAACTTTATTAAGTAGAAAAGTCCTTTACTGCAGTGTGATATTCCAGAAGGAAAGACAACGGTCTAAAAGAAAAATCTGGCAGTAGTTCTATCTCCTACAATGTTTGGAACTAGTTATAAATTTCATGGCAACTGAGCTTCTTTTCTTGTTGGTTTGAAAGGGTTTGCTGCTTATCTGAGTGACTTCTTCAATATGAGCAAGTTGGTTAGGGGACTCCATATATGTCCTCCAGGGTGGTTTCATATTATTCTCTAATTTCACCTAATCTGAACAGGCTCTCTAGATTAGATGACTGAAAATCTCATTTAGAAATGTCATATATATCTACGTGAAACCCAGAGACTACTTGGCTGATGTTCATGTCGACCTCCATTTTGATGGGTGGTGAGTCCTGTCACATTTTCTTTGGTTTTCCTTGTTTTACTGCTTAGCCTCTGCCTCAGTCCAAGTGTGTGGGAAAATGTCATCCTGGATTTGTCAAGCGGGCTCAAGAAGGCGAACCCATTTGCTGCTATGACTGTGTTCCTTGTCCGGAGGGGACCTTCTCCACTCAGGAAGGTGGGTCACACCAAAGAAAAGGGCAGGCCTCATGGAAGTGGTTTCATCCAAAGTATTGTCATGAAAGTGCAAGTTAAAAGACTGATGGAAGCTCAATTGGTCTTCTTGTCTATTTTTAATTTGTATATCTAAAGGAAAGAATAGCAAAAAGACCTTGGTCAAGGGGCTCGGAAGAGATAGGAGAGTGTGACTGACTGTGCAAACTCTACTACTGCCAGAGAAAATATCTCTTATGCTTTTTAGTTTGAATATGTTCTGCCACGTTTGCCTTTCTAGGGACATAGAATTAGGATAGGATAGGATAGGATAGGATAGGATAGGATAGGATGGAATGGAATGGAATAGCTTTATTGGCAAAGTGTGAGTGGACAAACAAGGAATTTGTCTTGGTGTAAATACTCTCAGTATACATAAAAGAAAGGAGACATTCGTCAGGAGTCAAGAATCATAAGGTACAACACTTAATGATAGTCATAGGGTACAATAAACAATCAATCATACTAGGAAAGTTTCTTGAAACCTGAGGAATTTTAATAGGCCCACCTCCTGGAAGGTTTATTGTAATATGAGTCTCTGCTAGAGGTCTACTGAGAAGCTGAAGAAGTATGGACAATTATGGATACATATCATTACATCCTTATTACCAAAGCTTCCAGTAGCTATTCCAGATCTTTTGCAGGACTAGCTTTCTCTGCCAACCAACTAGATTTCACAAAGCTGGCACCCTGTGAGTCAAGTACATTAAGATGTGCCATCTGACAGGACCCAAGAATTTTGCCTAGAAAGATTGATTCATTTTTTTAAACATCTAATAATGTAGATTCCTCTTAAGATTCTGCACATTACACAGGAAATCATTTGGGTCTCCACTCAATTATACAGAATTATACCTTTTTTAAAAAAAGAAAATGTTATTCCTCTAATCTTCTTTCTCCAGAGATCTTAGGAAATGTAATTTGGAAAATGCCCCTAGTAAAAGTTGTTGTCCAAAAATGTATTTCTTGAAAAGTGAAAGGGTAAAATATTAAAATAATATTGCTTTTTGGTTGTCTCAGATACAGAAAAATGCACCAAGTGTCCAGATGATAAATATCCAAATGAGAATCAAGTCGATTGTATCCCTAAATTTAAAACATTCCTGTCTTATGAAGAACACCTGTGCACTATCCTGGTCTCTTTTGCCTTACTTCTCTTCCTAACCACAAGTCTTGTTTTAATCATATTCATTAAACATCAAGAAACCCCCATTGTCAAAGCCAACAACCGAGACCTCTCTTACATCCTCCTGGTCTCCCTCCTGCTTTGCTTCTTGTCTCCTTTTCTCTTCATTGGTCAACCAAGGAAAGCCACCTGCCTTCTTCGACAAACAGTTTTCAGCATCATCTTCTCAGTTGCCATTTCTTTCTCTGGCCAAAACCATCACAGTGGTGCTGGCTTTCTTGGCCACAAAACCAGGAAACCGAGTGAAGAGATGGTTGGGGAGGAGCTTGGCCAACTCCATCACCTTTTCTTGTTCTGCTGTCCAAATTATCGCCTGCTCCATCTGGCTTGGAGTTTGTCCACCCCTTTCTGATTCTGACTTCCATTCCAGCCTGGAGAGATCATCCTGCAATGTAATGAAGGCTCTGTTCTCATGTTCTACATCACCCTCAGCTACCTGGGCTTCCTGGCTTCCATCTGTTTCATGGTGGCTTTCCTAGCCAAGAAATCTCCCTGGGACTTTCAATGAAGCCAAGCTGATCACCTTCAGCATGCTAGTCTTCTGCAGTGTCTGGGTTTCATTCCCGCCCTCTTACCTGAGCACCAAAGGGAAATACATGGTGGCTGTGCAGGTCTTCTCCATCTTGACCTCCAGTGCTGGTCTGCTGGGCTGTATCTTCATTCCCAAGTGCTACATTATCATTCTGAGGCCAGACCTGAATACGAAGGAGCAGCTTACAACTAGAAGAAATGTATAAATATGAAACATGGGACATCGTGAACCTAGATGGACAGGAAAGCAAACTAAAGCTTACTAATAGTGAATATTCATGCTTACATGAAATTAAATATGCATATCTACACTTCCCATCATCTTATCTTCCTTTTCTGAAATGTATTTTTAAAGGTTCAATCATGGCAACTGGACCAACATTTGTTAAAATGAGACATTTCATTACTCACCCTAATAACTTCTTCAGTAAAATAAATTTTGATTATTTCAGAAAATAATTGGAATGTACTAACTCTTGTCACAGCAACTATAGAGGTTTCTCCCAAAATGTATTTCAAAATGTAAATGAAGACTCAATCATCCAGGTGGGAAAAAAATGATTTAACATTTTAGACACTTTTGGCCTAAATGATTTTCATTTTTATAAATATGTGCATCTTTTTGTCTGTAGGATTTCCTTCCATTATTTTCTGAAGAGAAATTCTTCCTGTCTACACTGAATGAATAATAACTGCAGTGAGCTTTAATTGTTTATTTTTGCCTCCTTTATTTGATTCAAAAGAAGCAGATGTTAGCAGCAGGATTCACATTGTTGCCATGTACAGCCAGAGGTGGTATTCAGAGCTGGAAAGCAGGTTAGTGGGGTGGGGAGGAACGAGATTTTGCAGTAACCTTCCCCCCAGAGTGGGGAGGAATGGGGATTTTGCAGTATTCTTCCCCTGCCATGCCCACAAAGCCATGCTCACCAAGCCATGCCACACCCACAGAACCAATAGTAAAAAAAATTGAATCCCACCACTGGTATCAGTCCCATGTATGGGTGTGGATAAAGCAACACTCTGTGTCTAAAAAGTCTATTTTGAATACGGAGGTTCGTTGAATGTATTTGGTCTTCCTTTCCAATTCTCAGCCTTTCCTAGTCCTGCTGTGAAAATAACCAGAGATGTCCAAAAAGTCAGAGGGAATTTGGGTTTGGAGGAATGAATGTGAACCTAGGTCAAATAGAGACTGACCCTGGGGCTCTGTTCCAACTCTCTTTTTCCTATTCTCCTAATGTGTCAATTGCTAAGCCTAGAGAATTGCATAACAATGCTCAGGAAGACTCTGATTGGAGAATGAATGCTTTCCCAGATAAATAAATCTGTTGTGGCTGACATAAATGCACATCGGCCAAGGAGTGGGCTGCTGGAGTAGGCTGACAAGTGCACATCGGCCCAGGAGTGGGCTGCTGAAGTGGGCTAAGTGCACACTGGTCCAGGAGTGGGGCTGGGGGTCTGCAGTGGTTTGGAGAGCCCTAGCTAAGATTTTATGCAGTTCAGAGAACCCTCAAATTCCACTCCTGGCTGGCCCCGCCCCACCCCACCCAGCTCCTCCCAGGAGTCCCCACATATTGGATGCAGGTAAGTGCAGGGCATGCATAGAGCCTCAGGGAGGGCAAAAATGGGCCTCCAGAAGTTTGGAAGGCCAGAAATGGGCCTGTTTCCAGCTTTTAGAGATCCTCTGGAACCCAGGGAGGCTGTTTTCACCCTCTCGGAGGCTTGAGGAAAGTCTGCAAAGCCTGGGTGCCAGCTATGGAAGTCATCACTGCCACACAGTTGAAGAATGTGGGAGGGGGTGATGTAAATTGAGTAGCTCTTAGTAGACAAAATAGATTATTTTAATAGTTCAAGGTTACAGAGTGTGGCGCAGAGAAGAATAAAACTACTGTGGGGTTGGTGCATGTGATCTGGTGATGAGGAAAAAAAAGGTGGAGGGTGTAGCTTGGGACTGTGTGGGAAACCGAGAAAAAATCAGTTCTGGACTTCCCAAAATGTGCCAGGTACTGTTCCAATAAAAGTACTTTGAGATGGCTTGTGTCTTGGAGTTACTGGAAGGAATGGAATTCCTCTGAAACGTTTCGTATTTTGTAATAATACTCTTAACATGTGAGTTCTCTGCACACAAACTGCTTTTATTTTTCTTAACTCCTCCCTTCCGGTTCCTTCATACTGTGTCACCTCAAAATATGTCCCTCACTACTCTCTGTCTAACATTGGCTCCTCTTCACAGTTAAACATCAACAGGTTCCATTTACCCTACACCACAGAACACTGACATCGAGAAGGGCAAAACACCTCCCCCGGCCCGTGCTGCAGGAGTCTGACTAGGTCATGCCCACCACAGCCACACCCACCCAGCAACTCGGCAGAAAACCCTTTTCTAAATTTTTGAAGCCCACCACATGGGTCTAGTGCCACCAATCAGGCCTCCACAGGCTGTGAAAGGAAGAGAGTTTTTGAAATTGAAAGAGAAACAGCTTGAGAGGTGAATCCAAGGATGCTGGATTATGAAAACCCAGTTCAGTTTAGTGTTAAAATGAAACTAAAGATACATTTTTAAAGCTATAGTAGTTTTCCTTTTCTGAGTAAATTTGCTACTTTATCACCAAACAATAATTTGAAGTCTTCGAATCTAATGGTAAATGGTCCATTAGATGCTATCATGCCATTGCATATATAATAATTGCTTTTTTTTTTAAAATTAATCTGTCCTTTGGTCAATTGGAGAGCATTTCTGGGGAGAAAAATGTGATCACAGCAAAAGTCAAAGGGTCAATGTCAGAGGCTGAGTAGACATTGCGAGTGGACAAATGTTGGTACATTCAGCATTTAGTAAAGAAGGCAGCATCTATGGGAAAAGAACCAGCCGGTTCGACCAGTTCTGGAGAACCGATAATGGAAATTTTGAGTAGTTCAGAGAACCAGCAAATACCACCTCTGACTGGCCCCGTCCCCATCTATTCTCTGCCTCCCGAGTCCCACTTGATTGGCTGGGTCTTCTTTTCTTGCCCTGCAAAGGAGAACGGAGCTCAAAAAGCAGGTTAGCGGAGTGGGGAGGGAATGGGGATTTCACAGTATCCTTCCCCTGCCACGCCCACCAAGCCACACCACGGCCACCAAGCCATGTCCACAGAATGAGTAGTAAAAATTTTTGAATCCCACCACTGAAAAGAACCTCTTAGAAGTGTATTTAAGCAGACTGAGATGATCCTATTGTACAGGCATGATGGAGTAACTTCCTCCAGTATCACTTTCTGGATGTATCCTAACCAGAAGGATGACAACCAGAGGTGGTATTCAGCAGGTTCTGACCAGTTCTGGAGAGTTTTTTTTTTCAAAAACAATTTTATTGATTTTCTACAAACAAACAAGACAAACAAAACATTAAAACATCAACTCTCTTATGTACGTACAGTGTGTCGGTTGGTTCATCGATTTTGTGCATTCATTTCATAGTCTCAATTGCAGTTATATTACATAACAACTCATATTGTCAATCCAAACTTATATATCCTAATATCGCTATTAATAAATCATTTGACTATACTTTTAATCATTCATGCTTTATGAGAGAACAATACTTTAAGCAGTTTATTCTATAACAAATCATATAATCATACCAAATCTATCCTAAAAAACACTTTATAGATATAATGTCAAATAACATAGGCAAAAGAAAAAATAAAAGTATTCCTTGCTATCTAACTTTCTAAATATTCTATTATCGTATTTTGTCATCTAGCCACTGATAAAAAAGATCCCAAATTTCATAAAATTGTTTATCCTCTTGCTCTCTAATTTCAAATGTCAATCTACTCATCTCAGCACATTCCAATATTTTTTCTTAATAATTTCTTCCTGTGATGGTATTTTCTCATTCTTCAGTTTTTAGCAAATACAATCCTAGCCGCTGTTAACACATTTACAATCAGGTATTTCAAATCTTTACTATATGTATCTGGTAAGATTCCCAATAAAAAGAACTCGGTTTCAAATCTACACGTTTTTTTGTCATTTTTTCCAACCACATGCAAATTTTAGTCAAATATTTTTTAAGCGTCCTCACAAGTCCACCACATATGGTAATATGAGCCAGGTATCTGATGACATTTCCAGCATTTTTCAGATTTGTTCTTGAACATTCTTGCTATTCTTGTTGGGGGAAAGTGCCACCTGTAAAACATCTTATACAAATTTTCCTTATATGCTGTTGACATTGTCATTTTATAATTTTGAGACCACAATTTTTGCCATTTCTCTAAATCAATCCCATATCCAAAATTCTTCCCCAAACAATCATAGTTTCTTTAACTTGTTCTTCTTCTAATTTAATTCCCAGTAAATAACCTTTACAGCTCTGTAAAGGACCTTGGAATCTCACCTCTAATGATCTGAGTGCTAGAGCCCACTGCAATTACATAGCCAAAAGGCATTAAGAGTTGTTAACCTAATCCTACGTAGCTTTTTCTCTGGTAATATCACACTACTAACCAGAGCATACAAAACATTTGCTAGACCAATACTCGAATACAGTTCATCAGTCTGGAACCCTCATTACGTATCTGATATTAGCACAATTGAGAAAGTCCAGAAATATTTCACAAGAAGAGTTCTCCACTCTTCTACTCGTTGTAGAATACCTTATGCCACCAAACTTGAAATTCTAGAACTAGAAAACCTTGAATTACGCCGTCTTCGGTCTGACTTAAGCATGGTATATAAAATCATACATTGCAATGTCCTACCTGTCAATGAATACTTCAGCTTCAACCATAACAACACAAGAGCACACAATAGATACAAACTCAAAGTAAACTGCACCAAACTTGATTGCAGGAAATACGACTTCAGCAATAGAGTGGTCAATGTCTGGAATACTCTACCCGACTCTGTAGTCTCTTCCCCAAACCCCAAAAACTTTAACCTTAGACTGTCTACCATTGACCACAACCCTTTTTCCTAAGAGGTCTGTGCATAAGCGCACCAACGTGCCTACCGTCTCCTGTCCTATTGTTTCTCTATTCTTTTATTTTTCTTATATGTACCCATTTCATGTATTCACAACTATGTATACACTTATACTTATTATCTTGGAAACAATTGACAAATCAAATAAATAAAAATAAATAAAAAAAATATATATATAATTTTTTAATCACCTTCTCATCAGTACCCATCAAAATCTTATCTAGATCAGTCTGTTTATCATAGAATCCCTCTGTTTTAGAATCTTCATCATACCTTGAATGTATTTGCGCATATGAAAACCAATTCATCTTTATACCTTGTCCCTCTAAACTTTGTATTGATTTAAGTTCACCCTTTTCATCCAATAGTTCCCCATATCTAACTGTTTGTTCCTTCTTATAAATTATAGGATAGGAAAATGCTCCAATAGTCGATAAGCCAAACTGGAAATTTCAAATAACATTGTCTTTTTATCTTCTCCAATTTAACCACAAAGACCTGTATATAATGTCTTCTAAAATAACCCTGTGTTTTGAGTTCCCTTATACCATAAAAAAAGCATGCCAACCCAACAGCAAGTCATGACCTTCTAATGTCAACAATCTAGTCTTTCTTAATGTTATCCATTCCTTAACCCACATCAAACTTGCAGCTTGATAGTACAATTCCCAATTGGGCAAGACCAAAACCTCCTCTAATTCTAGCATCTTGCAAAAAGCTTTAGCTTTATTCTCGCTTTCTTACCTTGCCATATATACTTCAACATAATTTTATTTAAATCATCAAAATAGTCTTTTCCTTGAGCCTAATTGGTATTGTTTGAAAGAGAAATAGGATTCTAGGTAAAATATTCATCTTAATTGTTGAAATTCTCCCTATTAATGACAATTGCAAGTTTTCCATTTCTTCAAGTCTATAGCTATCTGTTGACTTGAAGTTTAATATAATGTACTTCTCTTTTAATGTGCTACATCTTGCTGTCAAATGTATCCCCAGATACTTAACCTTATTCGTTACTTGGATTTTCAGCAGGTCTGCCAGTTCTTCTCTTTTGTCTCAGTAGCATGTTCTTTGTCAAAATCTTTGTTTTGTCTTTATTTATTTTCAAACCAGCCACCTCACCATATATGTTGGTACCTAACATGATGAATGACACCAGACCCACACCCACGAGGGCCACACAAGATGCCACCACCACACTTCCACGTTAAAAGCAGACTCACACCACACAGAAGATGAGACACACCACAGACCAGAAGCCGCACTGCAGCTGCATCACTCCCCCACTTCAAACCCTCTGAGCCATACATAAACGAACTGACCCCCACCATGAAGATGCAGCCACGACCACGAACTCGAAGCCAAACAGCAAGATCACAGCTCACCAGCTCTAATCCCCAGTAACTAAGACCAACCTGAGCACAACCAAGCCCCCACCTGAACAGAACACACCTCCAGCCAATCAGAACATGGCCAACCCCCAACCAATCAGAACACAGCCAAACCCCCAACCAATGAGAACACACCCCACCCAATGAGAACACAGCCAAGTTTCCACCCAATCAAGTCACACCCCCACTAGCAGTTAAAAGGAAGAAGTAGCTGCAAGCTCACATCACTCTGAGAAGCACAGAGCTGAAGACAGAAGCCTGAAGATGATGAATGAGACTTCATCGAAACGCCAGTTGCCAGATACTTCCAATCTTACGCGGGAGAAAACCCGAATAACCAAAGATACACACACACACACACACACACACACACACACACACACACACACACACACACACACATATATATATATATATATATATATATATATATATATATATATATATATATATATATATATAAAAGAAAAAAACAATAGCCAAAGGAGCCTCTATCTTAAAAAAAAATCAAAAAGAACCAAATATATATAAGAGAAAATTCTATCCGGTTAACTATAAAGTCGCTACTGAAATTCAAAAAAGAAGAAGTAAGAAATAGAAAAAAATCCAAGCCTCAATTTGACATCCCTTTAAAACGCCGCCATACCAGTTTTTGTCAAAGAAAAATCACAGATTTCTTCTTATATCCAGAGCCGTCCTTTCAAAACTCAGCTAATTAGCAAAAAAAAAAAAGTTTCTCACCCAGCCGACACACTTTCACTCTCAGCTCTTCCTTACCGGAGCTGTCCCGACTTCAGCAGCTATGGAGGCTGCCTCGCACGCCAGCAATAGGACTTCTTCCGGATCGAACCAGGGACTTTGCGATGTCCCTGGGATCCAGGAATGCCCTACACAGTCACCGTCTCTACGGGACGGCCGTAGGTCGTTAGAACTGGACCGGGGCGAAAATATCAGCTGTGATCTCGGAGCCCCAAGATTACAGCATGTATCATGCCAAACTAAGCTCCGCCTTCTCCCCAGTTCTGGAGAGTTTTTGAATCCCACCACTGATGATGACCATTATAGAAGAGTGTCTCCAGGGG
>NC_142010.1:26540611-26562321 GCF_049901735.1 Notechis scutatus | reverse complement strand
GACAGCGCAGCCACCTTGCTTGCTTTCCCACCTGCCCGCCCCAGATGGCCTCAGGAGCGGCGGCAGTGGCAGCAGCGCGCACACTCCTGCCGGCGAAGGGAGGAGAGGCAAGGAAAGAGAAGGGAGTGCGGCAGCAGCGGCTGTCACAGTATCGTCTCATAGCGGGGCAAGGCTGGCAAGCTGAGGTGGCCGCACCAGAGAGCGTCACTGCCGACCCGTCGTGAGGATAAAGGAGCGGGATAGAGATTCAGTCAGAATCGGCTAGAGAAAAGGGTCAGCCTCTCGGAGCACGCCGGCGTCTTTCCCTCTCTCTCTATGTATGAAAGAGCTCGCCTCGCTCGGAGCGTTTGGCGAAGCACACGAGTTTTGCAGTCGGAGAGGGAGGACGCGCGGCAACGGCAGGATGCTGCAAGTCAGGACCTTGCATTGAAGCAGCCCGGGGGCACATAGCCACCTCCCTCCAGCCCACCTTGAGGATTTGCCTTTTGTTGTTGGTATATTGGCTTCAGGCGCTCCTGTGAGCGCTTCCCTTTGCCTTAGAAGGTAAAGTGAATTATTTTAAAAACCTCCGCTCATCCCGCCAGGGCAGCGGCAGAGCCGCACGGGCTGGGCAGAACCAGGAAACACCCGCGGCTTGCTTTCCCGGCTCTGCTCAGCTCGCACGGCCCTGATAGGATGAGCGGAGGTTTTAAAATAATTCACTTTACCATCGAAGGCAAAGGGAAGGCGGCCACAGGAGCGCCTGAAGCATGTCTCCTCAGGGCTCCGGTTGCAGGGAGGAGCCCTGACTGGCTGCACGTGGCTGCGCGAACGCCGCGGCATTGCTGTAACGCTACGGCAGCAAGGGAGAAGGGAAATTAACGGTGGCGGAAGGTCTCCGATATGAAGTGCTCCACCAACGCAGGCAGCACCATATCCGGGCATGCAACAAAGTACTTCCAAGCGGCAAGCCCCCCGCCATTCCCCCCATTTCGCATGTTTAATATGGGCCTTAATTTGGGGGGAGGGGCTTAATTTGATTTTATGCCAATAAATCATGCTGGGGCTTCCTATTGGTGGAGGCCGTATTGTTGGAGAAACACGGTACTATTGCCACTTGGCCTGGCAGTTGCAGGGCCTCCAAGGCCTGTTCCACAAGTTGTAATTGTTCAACTTGTTTCCCATCAGCCTTGATAAATCCCCTTTCCTGCCAGATCTTACCAAAGGTATGGACCACACCCCAGGCGTATTTGGAATCAGTCCAGATTGTCACATCAATCCCTTCAGCCAACTCCAGAGCCCTCTTCAAAGCAAACAACTCACATTTCTGCGCAGACCATGAAGAAGGAAGGGAGCCCTTTTCTATGACCTCCCCTTCTCCTGTCACGACTGCAAATCCTGATTTTCTCTTTCCTTCCTCAACCCTGCTTGATCCATCCACAAACCATCTCTCCCCTTCCTTCAAAGGAGTCTCTTCCAAATCCTCCCTCACCTTTGTCATCAAATCTACTTGCAACAAACAATCATGTTCCTCAGCTTCCCACTCCTGTCTTCTCCCTTCTAGGAATTCTGCTGGATTCAAATTCCTATCTGTCCCAATCACCACATCTGGGCTGGTTCTCAAAATGGTTGTTGCCAACTGACTTAGCACAGAAGTAACCTGGTGAGTTGAATGCACCACAAGGGCTCCCCCAAAGGTTAACTTCCTGCTCTCTACCACCAACATAGCTGTAGCAGCCACAGCCTGCATACACACTGGCCATCCTCTCACCACCGGCTCCAGAGTTTTGCTCAGAAAAGCGATGGGCTGGTATTGCCCCCCCTCTTCTGCGCCAACACTCCTAGTGCCGTTCCCTGAGCTACTGACACATACAGATGAAATGAGAGCTTCAAATTGGGCAAAGCCAAAACCGGTGCGGATGACAATACCTTCTTCAAAACTTCCCATCTCTCATCATCTCCCTCTAACCATTCTATACTCTCTCCTTTTCCTACCAGCTTCCTGTGCAAGAATTGAGCTAACACAGTGTATTGATCCACCCAAATTCTGCAATACCCCAACAATCCAAGGGCCTTCCTAACTTCTGTCTTATTTCTGGGGGGAGCCAGGCGCATGATCCCTTTCACCCTTTCAGGATCCAAGGACCTCACCCCCTGCTGAATATAATGCCCCAAATATTTCATCTTCTTTTCCACAAACTGGATCTTTTCCCTTGAAGCTGTCAACCCTTGCTCCTTCAGCCAATTTAGCAAAGCCACAGATGCTGCTCTAACCTCTTTTTCTTTCTCCCCAGTCAGCAACAAATCATCCACATACTGAATCAACGTGATCCCTTTCTTAAAAGACACTAACTTTTCTTCCAAAGCCTGTCCAAACAACAAAGGGCTTTCAGTATAGCCCTGGGGAAGTACTGTCCACCTTAATTGTTGTTTTCTCCCAGTCTCAGGATCGTCCCATTCAAATGCAAACAGGTCCCTACTTCCCTCCTCAAGGATGCCCAGAAAGCATCCTTCAGATCTATCACAGTAAATCATTTGTCTTTGGGAGGGATTCGTCCCAAAATAGTGTAGGGATCAGGAACCACTGGGAATCTGGGGACCACTATGTTATTAATTTTCCTCAAATCTACGACCAGACGATGTTTTCCATCTTTCTTTAATACACCAATATTGGGGAATTGAAAGGTGACATAGTAGGCTCTAACATGCCCTGTTTCAACAATCTGTCAATCACTGGTTTCAGCCCCTCTCTTCCTTTCCCGCTCATTGAATATTGTGGAGTCCAAAGCTTTGTCACCCCAGGCTGCACTTGAATCTTAATTGTCTGAATGTTCATTCACCCTGCCTTCTCTCCTTCTGCCCAGACCTCATCTGAGATTGCTCTCTCATCTTCCACAGTCATCTTCCACATCCTTACTCCCTTCCCGGTATCCCACAGCTGGATACCAAACACAGGCAACAAATCTCTCCCCAGCAAATTCACTCCAGAATCAGGAATATACAACACTTCAGCTTTAGTCACCACTTCATTCATTTCCAGTCTGATTTGTTCAAACACAATCACGTCCTGTGATTTTCCACTCACCCCAACTACTTTTATCACTTTCTTGGATCTATGTGCACCCTCTATCGCAGGGGTGGGCAAACTTTTTGGCTCGGGGGGCCGCATTCACTTTTAAAATTTGACAGACGGGCCGGGTCAGCACAAGATTTTTTGGGAATCGCACCCCCTTCCCCCTTCTTCTCCTCCTTCCCCTCCCCTCGGAGGCCCCTGAGTCAGGAGTTGCTACTGCCGGCACGGCTCCACGCGGCTCCAGTCCCACGTTGCCTCGGGAAGGAAAGGCAAAAAGGAAGAGCCGCGGCGGTGCTTTGCAACGGCAGCAGCGGCACCGGAGGTTCAGGCTCAGCGGCTCCTGGTTTTGCCTTTCCCTTCCCAAGGCAACGTGGGACTGGAGCTGCGCGGAGCTGCGCCGGTGGTAGCAACTCCTGACAGCCCCAGCTGGACACCTGAGCAGAGCCCGGGCAGAACTGCCTGTTGCTGCTGCGGGCGCTGCTGCGGGCGCTGCTGCGGGCGTCTGGCTGCCCAAGTAAAGAACCGCACCAGCTCAGGGCAACTGTGAGGAGCAAGAGGGGAGAGGCAGAGAAGGAGGCAGAGAAGGAGGAGAGCACCTGGCCAGTTGGGGGAGGCTTCTTGTGCTGCCAGTTGGGGAGGCTTCTTCTCCGGCTCCACTCTGCTTCTCCAACATCCGGCGCTGCCCTGTTCTGTGCGCCGGCTGTTCGGACTTGCTGGGCCTGACACAGAACAGGGTGGCGCCGGATGTTGGAGAAGCAGAGCGGAGCCGGAGATCATTAGCCGCCTCTTTCGCAGCACAAGAAGAACAGGGTGGTGCCGGACCATTGGAGAAGTGGAGCAAAGCCGGAGATTAGTAGCTGCCTCTTTCGGCTCAGAAAGCTTTCCCCAACCAGCCGGCTGGTCTCTTCCTCCTCGGCCATACAGAACAAACAGGCAGAGAAGGAGGAGAGCAGCTGGCCAGTTGGGGAGGCTCTTGTGCTGCGAAAGAGGCGGCTGGCGATCTCCGGCTCCGCTCTGCTTCTCCAACATCCGGCACCGCCCTGTTCTGTGCGCCGGCTGCTCGGACTTGTTGGGCCTGACACAGAACAGGGCGGCGCCGGATGTTGGAGAAGCAGAGCGGAGCGGAGATCATTAGCCGCTCTTTCGCAGCCCAAGAAGAACAGGGTGGTGCCGGACCATTGGAGAAGCGGAGCAAAGCCGGAGATTAGTAGCTGCCTCTTTGGCGCAGAAAGCTTCCCCCAACCAGCCGGCTGGTCTCTCCTTCTCTGCCTGTTTGTTCTGTATGGCCGAGGAGGAGGAGACCAGCTGAGAAGCACGCTGCCAGGCGGGGCCACGCGGCGCAGGGCAACACGCCACCGCCCAGCCCTGGCGAGGGAAAGCAGTGGGCGTTCCCGGGCGGTGGCCTTGGCCCCGCTACCAGGGAAGCGGCTGCCCAGCTCCGTGTTGTGTGTGCAATTTTTGCGCGCGGCGCAGGGTCTCTTTGGCCGGCCCCAATTTTTTTTCAGAGAGGATTTTTTTCAGAGGCGGGCCGTATTAAAATGACCAACGGGCCGGATGTGTCCAGCGGGCCGTAGTTTGCCCACCCCTGCTCTATCGGGTCACACACAGAAGTCCGGCTTGCGCCAGTATCTATCAGGAACAGCCGCTCCTGAAGGTTAGGACCCACTAAAATGTTTACCAATGGCTCCCGCGAGGTCCTCTTAAAGGAGCCGGAACAGCCCTAATCATCATACAATGCATAACTCCTTTCCTCCCGGTTGGTAGGACACTCGCGCGCAAAGTGACCTTCCTTCCCACACCTAAAGCAACTCCTATCCATTCCAGGCTGTCTCATTCCCATGCCTCCTCCTCTGGAACCTCTTCCTCTGCCCCGGAATCCTCCCTGATTGTATCCCCCAAAATTCTCTCTCCTTTCACCAGTTGGACCCTTCCCAAAATTCCCACCTTTCTTCACCTCATTCTTTGCTGCAGCCTGTACAGCTGCAACCATCATTTGTGACTTCTGTTTGGTTTTTACTGTGTCTCTGTTCACAAAAGCTTGTTGGGCTGCTTTCAGGAGATCAACAATTCCCACTGCTCCCCAATTATCCATTTTCTGAATTTTCTTTTGGATATCTGGCCAAGCCCCGGTCACGAACTGCATTTTCAGCATGGATTCAAAAGCAGGCGTGCTGGGATCTACCCCTGAATACTTGACCAGACTTTCTCAGAGCCTGGTACAATAATCTCCAGGGGATTCATCTTTGCCTTGGCTTACTTCAAAGGCTTTAGTTAAATTTTTCCCTTGTGGGACTGCCAATTTTATCCCCTCCATGATCATTGCTCTCATATTCCGCATATTATCTCTACCCTCTTGGGTGTTTGGATTCCAATCGGGAATAGCTATAGGGAATTTCTGATCTGCCGGTACAGCCCCTTGTTGTCCATTCACTTTTGCATTCCATGCCTTCCAGGCTGAAGTCCGAATGAGGTCACGCTCCTCAGGAGTAAATAGATGCCCCAGAATGTACATCATCTCCTGATACGTGTAATCATTCGGACCCATCCATAGATCTAACTGTTCGGCCACCTCATGAGCATTTTCATGAAGTTTTGGAAGACTCTTTTTTAATTCTCGCAACTCGGCTGGTTTTATGGGGACAGCCACAAAGACTGTCACCGGGTTGCCTGCAACATTGATCCCATTAGGGACTTCCCTAAGAGGAAATGCATCCACTTCAGGTTTTTCTCTGAATGGAAAATCCTGAACACTTCTCTTTAATCCTTCCACTTCTTTTCTCAGCCGCGGATAAAGGGGCGGCTGAGGAGGGGGTTGTGCCACCGGCAATGGCGGTGGTGCCATAGGAACATTGGCGGGCGCATTATTCAAATTAGGATTTGCGGGCGGCGGATTCTGCAGCCAATCGTCCGTCTCACTCTCATTGTCTTTTTGTTGAGACATGTATTGACCCTCAGTTGGAGGGACAGGACCTTCAAATTTCACATGAAACCATACATCAATGTATGCAATTTGAGTAGTCATTTTGTGTTGGAGAATATAGTCTCGCAATTTGGTCATCCAATAGATACTGGTTTCCCCCTCAGGACTCCAGTGATATGGAAATTTAGGATCAATCAAAGGGTATTTTGGCCATCAGTCTCGACAAAGATAAATCATGTTTTTCTTTTTGAGATGTCTGGTGAATTCCTTTAGATTCGGGGAGAACCACTGCTGGAGTAGCTGTCCCAAGGGCGAATCTACTGGAATTGATTTTCTGCCATTGTCAGATTTTCCCTGTCCCAGACAGGCTTCTTCCTGGTCTCCCAGACCCTTGCTCTGTCCCTTTCTCATCTTCTACTCTTTCAGACTCCCAGAGCCTTGACTCACCAGTCCCAGTCCTCCAGCAGACGCTGGATTCTCCCAGGGAGTTTAAGGACCCCTCTCTTTTCTGACTACAAATGAAAAGAACAAAGTTTACCTGATCTGATCGCTCCTGGACTCTCCGAAGTCAAAAGGATGCGTGGGCGTCCCCAACTCAGATCGTTCTCACACACTCTCAGCCGGCATTTTGTCTCAATTCTTTTTCCAAGGACCGTCTGGATTTCCCAGTCACCTCGGGAGTCTGACCAAATTCGGGGAGAGGTGCCTCTCAAAGGGAGGTTGTGGCCACTCTCTTACCTGGTCCCCGCTTTCCAGTCGACCACCATCGAGGATCCTGGATGAGCCCCCAAATTGTGATATTGTGGCTAAGAAAAAAACCCACCAGGATTCAAAGTTGATCCAAGGAAAAAGGCTTTATTGGAATATACATCTGCAGATGGGTCCTCCCCTTTGGCAGTTGAGGAGAGAACGAAAAGCAAAGCTTAAAGGCTCTATTTTTATACCCTAAAATTGACCCCCCCCAGCATACAAAACAAATTTATAATTTGTTTTTCAGGATACAAGTTACATTTTATTACCTTATACAACAGGCACTTCCTTAGCAGATAACATACAAAACCGGTATCTGGCATTTCAAAAGCATTCCAAAAAGTGTGATAATTCCCAGCACTTCAAAGACATTCCAAGATCAGTCAACATTCTAATCAGTGTTTGATACTGCCTTTCCTTACTTCAAAAGAAAACCTCCCTTTTTCATCTTGAGTTTTGAGTCACAAAATAGATACACTTCTCACATAGGCCTTTACCTTGCACTCACTGATCATGGGAAGAGTTGAGTAGCCAGGATCACAATCCCCTCCCAAGTTGGCTGAGGGGCATTTCTGCCTGACAAAGTGCAGGATCAGCCCCAGAGGAGGAAAGGTTTCAGAGCGGCTTCTGCGGAAAGTGAAGGGTGAGATTCAGAGGAAATCTGCTCCAATGGAAAGCGTCCGTGGATGATGGTTTCAGGGCCCTAACTGGGTTGCTGAAATGAAGCAATCTTGGAATAATCCCAGTGAAATTCTCTGTGGAATGAGGGGGAGCCCCTCTGAGTCCTGAGTTCAAGGTCGATTCCTGCTCAGACGGCTGAACTCTGGGAGGGGAGGGAAGATTTTCCAGCGATGGGAAGGGGGACAGGAAGAAGATCTGGGGTCTCTGTGGCTTCATTGCTTCTCCTTTCCCTTTGCCTTCCCACATTTGGGTTTCCCCTAAGGATCCCATTGTCTCTCCATTCCCCTCCCCTGTTTTATAAAATCTCCCCTAATATCTGCAGCTATAAACCATCCACTTTGGCCTTTAGACTTTTTTTTCCCTGTGAATGGAAATTTGGGGTGTCCAAGTGGGGTTTCCTGCTGCTTTTGAGCTCCTGGTGGGGGGGGGAATCCGCCCTTTTCCCTGTGGGGCCACTGCAGCCTCCTTGAGGCAGAGACTGAGCAACCCAGAATGGGGTTTGAGGGAGGCCTTGATGGAAGAGGGGAGGGCACAATTGAGGGCAGGTGAAGACCTTCCCTGCCCTCCAACCCTTCAGGCCCTCCAGAAGCTGCTTCTTCCCCTCTCAGTCGCTCCCTCCTTCCACCTCCTGCCTCCTCTCCCACCATCTCCCCCTTCCTTCCCCCCTTCCTCCTCTTCCCCCCCCCCCACATCTCTTCCTCTTCCTCCTCCTTCCTTCCCAGAGCCTCAGGTGGGAGCCTCCATGGGATCAGGGCCCTTGACTGAAGCCCCCTAACTCTCCCCCTCTGGGTCCCTTCCAGGCGCCTCCTCCCACTCCCTGAAGTATTTCTACTCCTCCATCTCAGACCCCAGTCAGGGGCTGCCCCAGTTTGTCGGTGTGGGGTACGTGGACGGTCAGGTCTTTGTTCACTACGACAGCCACAGCCGGAGGATGCAGCCTCGAGTCTCCTGGATAGAGAAGTATGTGGGGAAGGAGGATTCCCAGTACTGGGACAGAAACACCCAGATAGCACGTGGCGATGAGGAGGACTTCAGAGTCGGCCTGGAGAATCTGAGGAATCGCTACAATCAGAGTGAAGGTGAGTGATGGGTCTGGTGGCTCCTCCGGCCCCATATTCCCCTCCCCAGGAACCAGAGGGGGGGAAAGGGGGGGTCCCTTCAAAGGGAAAAGCAGCCTCCACATCATTTAAAAAGTCTTTTTTTATATGTTTATTCTTTTATTTTAATCAATATAAGATTGTCCTTGCCTCCATAGCTGACATTTTCTTCCAACTGCAGTTAATGAAAACGTGTTTAAATTTATCCATCTGTCCGTCTGAATGTTGATATGGATATTAATATAAACTGAGGTAAAAAGAGACCGAAATCTCCCCTTCCCCCATGAAAGATGGAGGGTCCTTAGTGGATCTCCTGCTGTGGGGGAGGAAGGGAATCACAAGTCCCCCCCCCCAAACAAAGAGGCAGGTGGATCCTAAGGAGATCCTGGGGGAAGCAGGTCCTCGTCCTTCTGTCTGTTTCCACCCCAGAGAAATGAGGGATCGAGTGGAGATCCACCTGGGGAGACTAGATCCCTTTCCTTCTCCCCCTTGTTGGAGGGAGGAGTGGGGCCCAAATGCCAGGAGCTTCTTCTCATCCTCCAGGTGGAAGGAGAGGCCAGGAGGCCCAAATGGGGTGGGGGGCTCTTGGAGGGGGGTCACAGGGCCAGG
Organism: Notechis scutatus; assembly: GCF_049901735.1. Lineage (NCBI taxonomy): Eukaryota > Metazoa > Chordata > Lepidosauria > Squamata > Elapidae > Notechis > Notechis scutatus. Next base: position 26,553,212 of record NC_142010.1, on the reverse strand, counting down.
ATCCTCCCAATCTTGAGGGGGAAAGAGGGAAAAGAAACAAACCTCCATTTGGGTCCCTTCCAGAGTCTCTCAGAGCCGTCATGGCTTCCCATCCTTGGTTCCTCAGGCTGAACTCCTGCCCTGCCCTCTTGGTGGGGCTGCCCTGGAGCGGGGAGACTCTTCCTTCAGCAGCCCCTCCCCCCATTCTTCCCTCTTTTGGGGTGGACAAGATTCCCCTTCAAGCAACCTTATTTAGTAAAGGGGTGCAAGGAAATCTGGGTGTAAAGATAGGCTGCTTTAGGCTGAGGGAAACCTTCTCCACAAACCTCAGTCATTTCCCCTCCTTTTATCCCAAGGAGGGGCAGCCCCGCCCTTTTCCTCCCCCCTCCCTCCAGGGAGACCCCAGAGCTCCTCCAGTCCTGCCCCTGATCCCCCAGGATCCCCCCAGATCCCTCCAGGCCCCCTGCTGGCCTCCCAGGGGAGCAGAGCTGAACCCAGAGGGCTCCCCCTGGTGGAGGAAGGAGGAAGGAGAGTGGCCAGAGTGGAGGGGAGCCTCCTTTCCAGGCTAAAGAGCCCCAAAGGTCCCAACCTTTCCTCAAAGGGAGGCTCCTTCCACCCTCCCATCGCCTGAGTCGCCTCCTCTGGACCTTCCCCAGCTCCCTCCGGTCCTTTTCTGGGGTCTTTTGAGCAGAAACTGCAGAGAATGTTCCAGATGTGGTTGCTCTACCTTGATTCATGTAAAGGTTTATGACATTAGCCTCTCTGTGTTTTCAATACTATTTTAATGATCCCTGATATCCTGTTTGCCCTTTAAATTTTTTATAAAATTTGGATTAAACTTTTTGAACAAAAAACAAAAACTAATGGAAAGTAACCTAAAGTAAAGGAGATAAAAGAAAGAAATCAAAGAAAAATAAAAAAGTACAAGGAAAGAAAACAATTAAAGAAAATAAATAAAGAAAAAAGACATAAAGAAGTGATTTCTGATATTCTTCACGGCAGTTCTAAATATAAATGTGTTTTAGCCCCTCTTAAGCAGCCCTCTCTCAACCTTTTGACCCTGGAGGAACCCTTGAACTATTTTTCAGGCCTCAGGAAGCCCTGAACATCCAGGCTCAAAGATGGGCTGAAATTGTTTCATGCATAGACCTGAAGAGATGCATTAATAGTGTTCTTACACTAAATATAAAAAAAGGAAACTTGCCTTTTCAATGTGATCGCTGTGCTTTCTTTTTCCTGCAGAAATATTCAAATCTGTGCCAAATTTGAGATAAAAAAATACAGATTTTATCTTCAAGTGAAATAAAACAATTTCTGTCTTTGCTTTTGATGCTTTTGAAATAAGACTGAGCTTGTTCTCAGAAGTTGAAAACAGCAGCCAAATATTTAGGGCCTTCCTGTGAATGGCAGGAGATTCTCCTTGGGCAGAAATCCAGAACTATTTTTCCCATGGGGAGATCAGGGAATCTCCTCTCGAGGGAAGGATCAGACTGCAGCTCACGACGATCTTCCTCCAAAGGGAAGTTCTTAGGCTGAGCAGAAGATTCAGAGAAAGGATTCCTCTCCTGTCATTCCTGGGTGTGGAAAGGGAGGGAAAGTGTTAAGTCCGGAGCGTGGGCACAAGGAACGCAGACGAGGCATCGAATAGTGACTCCTGTGGTAATATAACCTATTGATCATTTTATCATTTTCTGTAAGGCCTTTGTATAACTAGCAGTAAGTCTAGGAAGATGTGGGCATTCTTGGTGGGGGTAGGAGTATCTTTGCTCAGAGTGCCTCATTCTGTTTTGATTCTGCCAGTTTAGAAGGAATAGGAAAATGGGTGAAAGTTCAAGGTACAAGATACACAGTTGTGCTTTCTCATGGGACTTTCCAAACTTTCCCATGAGACTTTCCGTGGCTGTATGATCTCATCCTAGCAAGGTAACATCTGGGATTTTCCAAGATTGTGTGTTCTCAAGCTGGTGAAGTAATCTCCTGTTGAGGTCATTGTTTTCTGAATATGCATACTGTATATTTTGCTTGTGTGTTTTCTCAATAAATACTGCTACCTGAGTTCTCTCAGGGTTGGCATTTTCTCAGAGACAGTTCCCTGTGTCTCATTTCAATGCCAAACCACCATAAATGGTGACCCGACGTGATAGCTTGGAAAGCTATACGTTTCCCGCATCCTATACTCATCGTCGCGGACGTCGACTGGGCCCTCATCTTCTTCGCTGGACGAAGATAGATTCTTTCGTGAGTATGGGGAGATCTCTCGAAGGCTCAGAAAGAGCACATCAGGAATTGAGAGGGATCATTGGGAATAGTTTTGGGTTTGGAATTGGCAGTAGGGGTTGTGCTGTAGGAAAGAAAGAAATTGAGGACTTACTACAGTATGTTTGGAAAAATATTAAGTCATATCCGGAGGGAGGTAGTATTAAAGTAGAGTCCTGGAAAAAGATAGGGAAATTTTTGCATGAGGAACCTCGTGCCCCTTCTTCAATTTTGTTAACCTGGAGGGTGATAATGGATGCATTAGCTACTTATGAACAACCGCTCCTAGCACCCCCGAAGAAGGTTTGCCGCTTTACCATGCGGACGTTTGTTGCCGCCGACGGCACCTCCAGATAAATCTGGGGGATTGTCCGGCGCTAGAAATACTTTGTCAGAAGATAAGAGTTTACCTTTAAGGGTTCAGGTGGATGCAGTTACTGCAGCTATTCAAGAAGCAAAGAATAGAGGGGAATTATCAGGAGATGATTTGGTGGAGTTTGGAGTAGAAGTTCAACTTAATCCAGTAGAAATTGTCATGGATGCTGCATTAAATCCGCAGCGGGAGTGGAAGCCTTTACAGCTCAGAATTTTGAGGGAAGTTAAGCAAGCAGCAAAAGAATATGGTGTTAGAACGCCATATACTCAGGCATTGTTAGAAGCAGTTGGTTATGGAAATAAAATGATTCCGGCTGACTGGAAAGCTCTGTTGAATATGATTTTAACTCCAGCTCAATATTTGGTGTTAGATCAGAAATGGAGACAGCTGGCAGTCCAGAGGGGAACAGCAAATGTTACCCCAGATCAGCTTTATGGAGCTGGTAATTTTACAACAGTGGAACAACAGAGAGATGGTATGCCTGAGGAAGGGTTCATTCTTCTCCCACAAATAATTTTTCAAGCCATAGGGTCTCTCCCTGACGGCGAAGGTGGTGAGAAGACCTTTACTAACATCAAACAAGGGAACAATGAACCCTATGAAAATTTCATTAGCAGACTGAAATTGACTATTGAAAGACAAATTGATAATCAATTCGCCCAGAAAGAGTTGCTTTTAAGTTAGCAGTAGAACAAGCTAACACAGATTGCAAAAGATTTTAAATCCACTTATAGCAAGTGGGGAGAGAGAAATCGCAGATTTGATTAATGCATGTAGGAAGGTTGGGAGTCAGTCTTTTAACATGGAAACTTTAGCTCTGGCTTTACAAACAGGACATGCTCAAAAGGGGAATTGTTTCAATTGTGGGAAGCCTGGACATTTTAAAGCGCAATGTCGGGCTCCTGGAGGAGGTCAAAGTCAGCAGAATAAGAGATCAATGGGACAGGGTGTTCGTCCTAAATCAGTGTGCCAAAAATGTAAGAAAGGATACCATTGGGCATATCAGATGCTCCTACAGTTTTTACTGATGGAGGGAAAGTTTTTGGTGCTTGTGTTTGGAAAGATAAATCTGGAATTTGGCATACAAAAGTGACTTCAGAGCAGAAGTCTGCCCAGCAGGCAGAACTTGCTGCTGTAGTTTTGGCTTTCAAAATTTTCACAATCAGGATTTTAATTTAATAGTGGATTCATTGTATGTGTATAATTTGTTACCCTTTGTAGCAGGTTCTTATTTGTCTCCTGGAATATCACCTGATATTTTAAGATTGCTTTTGCTTTTACAAGGATGTTTGGAGCAGCGTGTGAATGTGTGTTTTGTTGCTCATATTCGTAGTCATAGTAATTTGCCTGGAATTTTATCACAAGGTAATGCCAAAGCTGACAGTGCTGTAACTTCAGTCCTCACTGTCCAGCCATGGGATAGTCATAGTTATTTTCATCAAAACGCTAAAGCATTGGCACAGCAATTCAAACTTACTACTGCAGAAGCTGCTGCCATAATTCAACAATGTCCAACTTGTTCAAAGCAGGGCACGAATATCCCTATGGGAGTTAACCCCAGAGGGTTGAAACCTTCAATGATTTGGCAAATGGATGTTACTCAATATCCATCATTTGCGCCCTGGAAATATATACATGTGACTGTGGATACTTACTCAGGATTTTTAATGGCTACCCCTCAAAGAGGTGAGATGGTTAAGCATGTCATCAATCATTGCATTAAGACTTTTTCAGTTGCTGGAACACCTAAAACTTTAAAAACTGATAATGGTGCGGCTTATCGGAGCACCGGTTTTGATCAGTTTTGCAAACAATGGTCTGTGGAACATAAATTTGGCATTCCATACAATTCTACTGGGCAGGCTATTGTAGAACGTCATAATTCCACGCTCAAGACCATGTTGACTAAATTAAATAAAAAAGGAGGGAAGCTCCTGGGGCTTCCGGCGATTCAAGATCAATTAAATCTAGCTTTATATACTTTAAATTTTTAAATTTGTCTGGTAACCCCCTGCGAGCGGCCAGCAGGCATTTTCTTCTCCTTCTACAGATGCAGTGAGGCCTCGGGTGTTGGTGCGGTTCCTTCCGGATCCGGCATGGGTTCCTGCTGAGCTGATAACATGGGGACGTGGTTATGCAGCAGTTGAACATCTTGGTCAAATTCGTTGGGTTCCTGGTCGGTGTGTTCGGCCTGATCATTCGCAGGCACCTGTGAAGGAAGTTTCGGAGGAGCAGGATGGCGCATCTGTGGTTCCTGATCCTGCTGATTCTGCCTAATCTGTCCTGGGCTGCTCGGGTGCGGAGAGAGCAGCGACAGCATGTTCAGCGTGCCGGAGATTTGGGCGATGATTTGTGGACCGATAATAATTACATTAAAGATTTGCGCACAACTGCCAAAAACTTGAACATCACCAATTGTTGGTTGTGTATGCACCTTCCTGGGAGAGTGGGAGAAGGACTAACATTGCATGGAGTGCCTTTTGAGGAAAAAGATTTAATAAAGAATGCAACCTGGAGAAAACAGTTGTCTTGTGCTACAACAGAGCAATTCCAGATCCTAACCATGGGAGGTAATCTGTGGACACAAATTTCTCGAGGTCTTATCCCGCCTTTGGGAATTGCTATGAACTATAGGGATATTCATATTTTAAATAATTTTACTGTTGCTATGTTTAATGATACTATAAAGAATATTAAGATGATTAATGTAGAAATGTCTGAAATTCGTACAGTTACTTTGCAAAATCGATATGCTTTAGATATTATGTTAGCTGCTCAAGGAGGAGTTTGTGCTTTAATTCATTCACATTGTTGTGTTTTTATACATAATTATGAGCCAAACATTACAAAAACTGTTCAGGACATGGAAGATCGTATTGCTCAGCATCAATCTGGAGCCGATGGGTTTAATGCATCATTCTGGGACAGTCTGTGGTCCTGGCTTCCCTGATGGATCATGGTTTCGCTCCTTATTGCAAGGGGTTGTTATTATTATTGCTATATGTATCTTATTATGTTGTTTTATTCAATGTATTCCTAATCTATTACAAATGTGTACCTCAGTCTTCCGGCGTGAAGGATCAGGTCATGAGGGAACTGTGTACTATGCCACTAAAACACCCCCTATCTTTGAATAAATAAAAAAGGAGGGAATGTGGTAATATAACCTATTGATCATTTTATCATTTTCTGTAAGGCCTTTGTATAACTAGCAGTAAGTCTAGGAAGATGTGGGCATTCTTGGTGGGGGTAGGAGTATCTTTGCTCAGAGTGCCTCATTCTGTTTTGATTCTGCCAGTTTAGAAGGAATAGGAAAATGGGTGAAAGTTCAAGGTACAAGATACACAGTTGTGCTTTCTCATGGGACTTTCCAAACTTTCCCATGAGACTTTCCGTGGCTGTATGATCTCATCCTAGCAAGGTAACATCTGGGATTTTCCAAGATTGTGTGTTCTCAAGCTGGTGAAGTAATCTCCTGTTGAGGTCATTGTTTTCTGAATATGCATACTGTATATTTTGCTTGTGTGTTTTCTCAATAAATACTGCTACCTGAGTTCTCTCAGGGTTGGCATTTTCTCAGAGACAGTTCCCTGTGTCTCATTTCAATGCCAAACCACCATAGACTCCAACTCTTTATTAGTGACTTCAGAACAGAGCAAAATACTTGGGCAGCAGCAGCTCCTTTTATAGAGCTGGCTGCTGTCACAACACCCAATGGTTTGAGTTTGCCGCGCTGGAAGCGTCCAATCAGCGGCGACCACTGTCAGCCAATCAGATCAGTCAGAGGCGACCAATCACGATCCGCTTTCAGCAGACCAATCAGAAGTGCAGGATTACGAGCCTGCCGTGGAAGCAAAACTATTTAGGATTTTAAACTACCTCGTTTGCTTAGTTCGTAACACCCCTCCCCCCTAGGTTCCATCGGAGGGGTGGGGTGATGTACTCTCACAAGTAAGCAGGTCGTTTCACCTGTCTGCCCGATCTGCGTTGCTCCACCAGTCCTTGCCCTGACTCAGGTTCCGATGGGCTGTTCGCTGAGCTTAACGGCACGGCTGGTCCAACCTCTTCACTGGGCGACTCGGGGTTGTCATCCCTGCTTCCGTCAAGGCTGTCATCCGAATTCCTTGGATTTGCTGCTGTCGCCGTGCTGCTTTGTGGCGAGGCGATCATCTGGTCCAGCTCTCCTTCGGAAGGTGAATATCCCAGGGTTGGTTGTGCTGACTTCTGGGTTTCGAGTACTGGGTTGTATGCTAGCTCTTTTCCAGCCCCCTCACTTTTCCTCCCCTCCCCCAGGTTTGAGGTTCAGGGCTTGTGACGGGAGTAGGTGCCAGTCTGGAGCGAAGTTGGTCAATGTGGTGCTTCCACATTTTCCCATCAGCAGTTTGTAAACGGTAGGAACGGGGCCCCGTTAGTTGAGTTATGGTAGCAGAGACCCACAATGGGTCACCAGAGAAGTTTTTTGCAAAAACTGGGTCGCCTACCTTGAACGTGCGACACCTGCTGCTGGACCCCAGGGGCTTTTCTGGCGTGTAGGCAGGGTGTGGCTGGTCAAGATGTGAGCGAAATTTCCGGCCCTCAGGAGTTCGGCTGGGGTTTTGTTTGTGGTGCTGTTTGGGGTAATATGTTGGAGGAGGAGCATCCTGGTCACCTTATCATCGATGTCCCCTTGCTCCATCTTGTGTAAAGTTTTCTTTATGAATTGGACCATTCACTCAGCCCTGCCATTGGCCGCAGTTGGCCGCAGGGTGAGCTGGCGATGTTAAGGCGTGGCGTATCCCCCAGTCTGCTAGGTACTGTTCAAATGCAAGAGCAGTGAATTGGGGTCCATTATCTGAAACCAGGACATCTGGCAACCCGTGCGTAGCGAATAGTCTATTTAATTTTTTAACGACTGCTTCTGTGGTGGTGCTCTTCATTTTGTGGACCACTAGCCAATTGGAATAGGCATCCACGGTTATAAGAAATGTATGCCCCTTGGTAGGTCCCGCAAAATCGAGGTGGATACGGGACCAGGGACCCCGGGGTGTTTCCCATTCTGTTGGCGGGGCTTTTGGTGAAGCTGAGCGAGTTTCCTGACACTTGCTGCAAGTGGCCACCCAGGTTTCTATTTGCTTATCTATACCTGGCCACCAAGCGTAGCTCCTCGCTAGTGCCTTCATTCGCACGATGCCAGGATGTCCGTCGTGCAATAGTTTCAGAACTTTATGCTGTAGCCGCTCTGGAATGACGACTCTGTCTCCCCACAAGATGCATCCTCTTTGAGAGAAAAGCTCTGTCTGTCGGTTTTTGAACGGTTTGAAGGTGTCATTGAGTTCGTTGTCAGGCCAACCTCTTTCCACCCAGCTGAGGACTCATGCCAAACAAGGATCCTTCCTTGTTTCCGAGGCGATGTCTCGTGCAGTCAGTGGTGGAGAAGGAAGGGTTTCGATTTGTAGCATAGCTAGGGTTGGAGCTGGATCGTCTATGACTTCGGGTAGCGGCGAGCGACTCAAGGCATCAGCGTGGGGAATGGCTTTCCCCGGGAGATGTAGCAGTTGGTAATCGTATGCAGCTAAAAACTCTGACCAACGTGTCATTCTTGGTGATAAGATGTGGGGCGTTGGTTTGTCTCCCGCTAAAATGCCAAGTAACGGTTTGTGATCGGTAATTATGGAAAAGGGTCTTCCATATATGTACTCATGGAATCGTTTGATCGCAGCCACAATAGCGAGAGCCTCTTTATCAAGTTGGCTATAGTTTCTCTCAGTTTTAGATAAAGTTTTTGAAAAAAACGCAATAAGTGCCTCAGTACTGTTTGGCAGGACGTGGCTCAGGATGGCTCCTACCCCAAACGGTGAGGCATCGCAGGTGACAGTTAAGGGTAAAGTCTCGTTATATTGTATCAATACAGCATCTGAAGTTAAAAGGTCTTTTACTTGCTGAAAGGCTCACTCTTCCCGATGTCCCCAGACCCAGGAAGCCTTCTTGTCGAGGAGCCTATGCAGGGGTTCAGCAACAGTTGCCTTCTGGGGCAAGAAGATGTTATAAAAGTTAATGAGTCCTAGGAAGGCTTGGAGGTCTGTTTTATTTCTAGGTTTTGGGGCGTTTTTTTATTGCAGTCAGTTTTTTCTCAGTAGGGTGAATTCCCCATTTGTCAAGAAGGTAGCCCAGGAATTCAACCCTCTCCATACAGAGTTGGCACTTGTCCTTCTTGACCTTCAGGCCAGCATCTTTAAATTTCTGTAGAACCATTCTGAGTCATTTTTCTAATAGGCTTCTAGTAGGGGCAGCTATCAAAACATCATCCAAATAGGGCACGACCCCTTTTATGCCTTGTAGCAATCTTTCCATCAAACTCTGGAAAATGCCAGGTGCTACACTCACTCCGAATTGAAGTCTATTACACTTGAATGCCCCTCTATGCATGACTATAGTTTGGGCCTCGGCAGCTGTGCATCTACGGGCAACTGCTGGTATGCCTGAGCTAGGTCCAATTTTGCGAATATTTTTCCACCTCCCAGGGAATGAAGAAGGTGTTGGACCACAGGTACGGGGTAAGCGCTCTGCTGGAGCGCGTGATTTAGGGTGGCCCGGTAATCCCCACAAATTCTCAAAGATCCATCTGGTTTTATGGGGGTTACGATTGGGGTCTCCCATCGGGCATGGTCAATCGGTTCCAACACGCCCTGGGCTATTAATTTGTCCAGTTGTTCATCAATCTTTGGCTTGAGTGCAAAGGGCACTCGGACGAGCTTAAGGCGAATGGGCGCAACTTCGGGGCTGAGGTTAAATGATATGAGGGATCCCTTGTACTTGCCTAGCTTCTCGCTGAACACATCCTGGAATTCCTGGACGAGGGCCGCTTCCCAGTCATTGCTTCCGGTCTGGTTGATGCCAGCTAGTTCAATTCCTAATGGCGCAAACCACTGCAAACCCAGCAGGCTGGGCCGATCTCGATCGACGATGGTCAGAGGTAGGGTTGCGGTGTGGTCTTTGAAGGCTACTCTGACATTGCTGGAACTGGCAACTGGAATTCTGTTTCCTTGGTAGTCTTTCAATATGATGTTTTGAGTGCTGAGGTCCTGGCGACGGATGTCAGGGATCAGCTGTTTGAAGGTTTCCCAGGAGGCCATGGATAGGGACAACCCAGAGTCGACCTCCATAACGCATGGTTGATTCTTGATAGCGACCCTCACTTGGATTTTCCTTGCATCAAGGGATGAAGCATGGCCGATGGTGATGGTCCGATGTGCCTCTTCTCGTCTGGACGAAGTGGCAGGTGCTCGATTTCTGTAGTGGAGGTTCCATTGATTGCTTTGGCGGTCCCGATTTACTGGTGGGGTGCCTGTTGTCTGTCGGAAATTGTTTTCTCTTCTGGTTGGGCTGGGCCCTCGCTTGCTTCTGCAGACCTTTGCGATGTGGCTCCTCTTTCCACAGGAACGGCAGAGTGCATCTAGGAATTTGCAGTCGGATCGCGGGTGACTTCCCCCGCATCCAGTGCATTGATACGGGGGCTTTCGATTCCACTGGTCTCGCTGGTCGCGTTCTGACCTGAGTCAGTTGACCTCCTCTTCCTCGCTTTCTGATGAGGATTCGAGGTCCTCATGGTGGGTGGTTGTTGTGTGCCTCTCGGAAAACGGTGTAGCGTTGGTGGCGAGTTGGCGGTGCGGCGCGTTCGCTCGGTGCATTCGAGCGGCTTACTTCCTGGTTGCTTCTGCTGCAGTAGCATCGCGGCGATGACATCTGCGAGGGCGATGTCTCCCTTCACCATTATCTTGCTCTGGGTTGTGGGGTCCTTGAGACCCAGGACAATTCGATCTCTCATGGCTTCTTCAAGGTTTGTGAAGCCACAGAGTCCTCCCAGGTTCCTAAGGTCCGCGATGAAGTCTCCAACACTCTCGCATTCCTGTTGGTCCCTCTGGTAAAACTCGTGTCTTCGGATGAGCGTTGGTACTGCTGGGGCATAATGGGCCCGGAGGATTGGGGCGAGGTTGTCCCAGTCCATTGTCTTGACTTCTGCTGGTTTTTGCAAGTGCCTTTGCCATTTTGAAACGGCAGGCCCGCAATGGGTCAGGAATACAGCTCGTTTCTTGCCAGGTGATGCATCCTTCAGATTGTTGGTTTCCAGGAACATCTGAAACCTGTCCATATCTGAGTCCCAGTCTTCGTTTGCCGGGTCAAATGGAGCGGGTGGTATGGCGCTGCTGGTCATTCTGCCGCTTTTCTTGGTGCGCTCTCAGCCACGTGCTCTGTAGCGTTCGGTGAGTGTTCAGTCAGCTCTTATCGTCTCCGCATCCCATTCTCGTCGCCAGTGTTAAGTCCGGAGTGTGGGCGCAAGGAACGGAGACGAGGCATCAAATAGTGACTCCAACTCTTTATTAGTGACTTCAGAACAGAGCAAAATACTTGGGCAGCAGCAGCTCCTTTTATAGAGCTGGCTGCTGTCACAACACCCAATGGTTTGAGTTTGCTCCGCTGGAAGCGTCCAATCAGCGGCGACCCGCTGTCAGCCAATCAGATCAGTCAGAGACGACCAATCACGATCCGCTTTCAGCAGGCCAATCAGAAGTGCAGGATTACGAGCCTGCCATGGAAGCAAAATTATTTAGGATTTTAAACTAGCGCATTTGCTTAGTTCGTAACAGAAAGGGCTGGTCAGTTTAGTTCAGTTGTACTTACAGGTAGTTTCTCCTTAGATTTGAGAGTTTCTGGCGTCCTTTCTCTCTCTCAAGGCCAAAGAGAAGTAGAAACATTTCAGGATTTCCATTTGTTTTTGTTTTTTCAAACATTCAGTGTTCTCCTTAAATCCAAGAATCTGGTCACTTGAAGTTAAAACATCTTCTCCAGGGCCTTGGAGAGACTGTAAGCTTCAAGCTCCTTTCAAAGGTCATTAACCCTTTGGGTGTCCAGATCAGACTGGGCCACTTGCTGCTGTGGCTGAGGAAAATATTCCTTTGTGTCCAGAGGCTTCATTCTCACATTGCACTAAACCATGGTTTGTTTCTGGTTAGCCCAAAGTGGGAAGCAGCCCTTGTGATGTGGTTTTATTTGTGGATATAGACCAAGATTTATGGTCACAGGGATCCCTGAAAACTTTTGTGTAGATCGACCAGATCCTCTTTGAGGCCATGAGATTCTCAGTCCCTCTTAGCAGCCGCAGATTTAGGCAACTTTTCTCTCTCTCTGGGATCCCTTCCTTTCCCCCCAAGAGTCTCCCCTGCAGAGGAAGAGCAGAAGGAAAGATGGAAGTGTCTCCGTCCCTCCATTTATTCTGTGACTCCCCCTTTTCTCAATCTCCCTTGGGATCCTCTGCTGTCTTTTCCAGCTTCTCCTTTTCCTGGGGAGGTTCAGGGGCTCCATCCTGGGGGAAATGCAGGAGGAAGGTCGAGGGAGGGAGAAGAGGCAAAGTTAGTGATGGGGGCTTTCTTTCCCTTGAACTCTAGGGAGGAAATGGGGGTGTCAGTGCCTGTGTCAAGGTCTCTGCAGGGAAGGAGGGTCTCTGCCTATCTTGACGGAGGACCCCTGAACCATCCCCTGTCTGTCTTTTAGGCCTTCACACGTTGCAGTGGATGTGTGGCTGTGAACTCCATGCAAACAGGAGCAAAGGAGGGTTTATGCAGTTTGGCTATGAAGGGAAGACTTTCATCATGTTCGACAAGGATACCCTCACTTGGGTGGCTCCGTCCCCCAGGCCCAGATCAGCAAGAGGAAATTGGATGCTATTCCAGGATATAACCAGAGAAAGAAAGCCTACCTGGAGGAAACCTGCATTGAGTGGCTGGAGAAGTACCTGTCCTATGGGAAAGAGACGCTGCTGAGGACAGGTGAGCATCTGGATCCAGGCTGGACTTTCCTTCTTGATGGCGGATTTCTCTGACACCTTCAGCCCCTTTGGGTCCCTTGTCTGGAGCCTGTTTGCCCTGGTGGGAATCCTCCTCCTCCCTTCCAGCCCCTCTTGCAGGACACGGAAGCCCTGTTTGGTTCCCATTGCCAGGCAGCCATTCAGTGACC
>NC_142010.1:26503418-26540511 GCF_049901735.1 Notechis scutatus | reverse complement strand
GACCTCCTGCCGCTGATTTCGCCGGTAGAATTCGTCTCGTCGGATGAGGATGGGCACGGTGGGAGCGTAGTGGTTTTTTAGCAATGGCGCAAGGTCGGCCCAGTCCATCGTCTTTACGTCTGCGGGTTTGGCGAGGGCTTTCGCCATTTTGAACACTGCGGGCCCGCAGTGTGTCAGGAAAACAGCCCTTTTCTTGTTTCCGTTGGCATCCTTCAAGTTGCTACTCTCGAGGTACATCTGGAAACGATCAGCGTACGATTCCCAGTCCTCGGTAGCCGGGTTGAATTGTGCGGGCGGAGTGAGGCCGGCCATCGTGTTGGTCTTTGTCTTCCTCCGGACACGTGCTTGGTGGTTCCTTCTTGGATCCCACCTTCGTCGCCAGTGTCGTGTCCGGCGCAGGAAGGAAGCTCGGAGTCAGTGACAAAGTTCAGCTCTTTATTGTGCTCCAGTACATGCTTGGGAAAGGAAGGAAAAACCCCGGCTTTTTATTTCCAAGCCGCGGCGGCCCGCGGCCAATGACATCGTTTCGAATCTCCCGCTCTTGGTTCAACCAATAGCGGGAGATTCTTAACGGACCAATCCGGGCGGCTTGCCCGACCAATCCGGTTGCCGCGCGCTTTAGCCAATCGCAACGCGGGGTTTGCAAGTATGTTAATTCCTTGTACAGAACACTGACATTTCTCTGCAATGATAAAAATCAGTGAAAGCTCAAAAGAATCCACCAGAGATCATCCAAACACTCCCCCCTCCCGTAGGAGGAAGAACCCCAGGAGGTATTTCACAGTCACTTTTTCCCATCCAGAAAGACAGAAAGATCCTCCAAATACAAATGTATCTCCTGATTTCCCCCAAGACAGACCTGCTTCCTCTGAAATGGACGGAGGGGAAATGGGGGAAGCAGCAGCAGCAGCTGGGAGGGGAGGAAAGTTTCCATGGAAATCCTTCTCTGTTGCTCTTTGACCAAAGCCTTTGAAAGGAGGGAGGGGATTCTGCTTCCCAACTCAGGAGAAGACAGGACGGCCTGAATAGACTCAGCCAAGTCTAAACTGGAGTCCCAGCAAGAGGGTTGGGAAAACAGGAGGAAGCCCACAAGAATTTCCCCAAAGGGAGCGATTTGGGTGGAATCTCCACATCTTCCTTAAATCGCTCCTCAAAACGATACTTACTGAGGAAGATCAAGATCCCAACAATCGCCCACAGCAATACAAGGCCAACCACAACGCAGCCGATGAGGAGCCCCAGGTTGGATTCTGGAAGGGAATTGGGAAAAGGAGCAGATCCCTGAAGGAGATCCCCACACAATCCTCCCAATTAGGGCAGAGACTTAGAAGCTACAGCAACAGCACTGAGACGCCTATTGTCAGCGTTCCCAGTAAGGCGCCCTCTGAAAGCAGAACTCCCAGGCAGGCGGATTCCTCCAAGAACATGAGATTATTGGATGCATCATATCCGCACAGTCAGTGTATGGAGTTCGCGAACCAGAATAGATATGGCAACAAGGCAGCCAATGGGGGCTGCTTGGAAACTGAAACGTAGTATGGGTTTTGTGTGGAGCCATAAGAGACAGTTGGAGTCTGGGCGTGGCTTTGACTTGCTGAACTGTATATAAGAGTTGGTTTGTCCTCCGTAAATCTAGGCCTCTAAATCTAGGCCTCTGTAAATTTAGGCCTCTAAATCTAGGCCTCTGTAAATTTAGGCCTCAGGGCCTCTGAATCTCTCTACTCTGTAATGACTTGCTTCTGTTAATATTGCTTCCGTGTTCCTGAATTTGTATGCTGACTTCTGCTGCATGGAATTGTATATAAAGAAGTTTCTTATGTAGATGAATCCTGCAGAAATATTTTACTTCTGTGCTAGTCGGATGTGCTGCAGATACTGTTCAGAGTTTTGCAGCGTTAATTCAGTGCCAGAAAAATAAACACAGACGGCTGATGCTTCATTTAACATCTTTATAAACACAACAAGTAGACTTTACACACCAGTTGTAGATTTCTCCAACATGGAGCAAACTCAGACAGAAACATGTTGCGAGTAACTTCAGTAGCGGAGAGAGAAAGAGAGAAGTTTCAGTTTCACTTTAGTTCAGCAAGCAAGCAGAGGAGAGAAGCAGTTTCATTTTCAACAGACAGACTCAGAGCTCAACATAACTTCAGAGCTGCAGAGCTGAATACAGAGCCATGCCTAGGCTTAGTTTCAGTTTCCAGCCTAGGCTATTTCTAGTTTCAGTTTCCAAACTTGCCCTCACTGGCTGATTTATTTGTTATGCCTGTTCATTGGCTGACCTTGTTACCGAGCTCTATTCCAGTTCACAAATATACTCTGACACACGCACAGCCGGTGAAACCCAAGTCTAAAGTTCCCGCGGTTTATTTCACCTGGTTTAAAAAAGTAAAAGTCTCTCCTCCCAGACCTCACCGGTCACATTGTCCAATAGCAGGGCTGGCAGGTTGTTTGATCCCTCCTCTCTTCCTCTCACAGCCACCTCTTCAGATGACCTTGGTTCCCACAAGACAGCTTTTTCTTTTGATGGCCAAGCTGGTCTATGTACTTCCCCCCTCCCTTCCCCCTCTCAGGGCTTGTGACAACGATGAGGCAGCAAAAGATGGCTTAAGTCACTTCACTTCAGAGTTGACACCTATACCGCCCCATAGTGCTTTACACCATTCTCTCCGTGGTTTACACAGTCAGCCTCTTGCCCCCAACAATCTGGGTCCTCATTTTAATGACCTCAGAGAGATGGACGGAAGGCTGAGTCAACCTTGGGCTACTCAGATCGAACTCCAGGCAGCAGGCAGAGTTAGCCTGCAATGCTACATTCTAACCACTGAGCCACCAGGTTTTTTGAGAGAGGGTTATTTTCCTTTGGTTTGATGCCAAACTTCAGGAATTCCTATCAATCTCTGATTATAAAACAGTGTGTCGTTTTCTTTCTTAGAGCAGCAACACAGAGTGACGTTTTGTTCTTTACACACCAGGAAAGCCATGTAAGTCTGTCAAGGCAAAAACCTCAGACTGACAGCCCCTTTTCTGATTCCTGAGCCATCAGACCAGCCACTCTGCGCATTTCCTGAAGTCAGACACAGTTCATCCCTTTGAATGAAATCTGGCATTGAGAAAAGGAGCTGCCAGATTCCTCCTGATTTTGGTGCTTTAGGAATTCTAAACAAAAGGAAATCTCTCCTTGGTGCTTAGCATAAGTGCTGTTCCCATGCAGGAAACTGGGGAGGAAGGGGAGGAAGAGAGCTAAGAGGATCTAATGGCATTTAATCAGGATCAGCCAACTGTTCTGATGGGATCTGTTGCTTGCTTGAAATCAACTAAAGCCAATTCTATTGAATGCAGGACCACAAACCTCAACAATGGAAATATCAATGGATTAAAGGTCAGGTATGCTCACATCTGGACACATCTGGGGTCAGCTTTCTTCCCCCACAATCTTCCAGCCTGCCAAAGATCCCAGCCTTCCCCTCCCTGCAGCCTTTCACCTTTTATGGCCACGTCCAGAGGCTCCTGCAGCCCATCGTGCTCCACGTGGCACCAATAGCGGCCCCTCTCTTTGGGGTTGATCCGGATGCTGAGCCAGTAGTGGTAGGTCCCATCTGCGTTGGGAGCCACAGACCGACAGAAGGTCTCCTCCTCCCAGACCTCCCTGTCCCTCGTCCAGGAGGCATCGATCTCCCTGGGGTAGAAGCCATCCAGGCGGCAGACATGCCATCCTCCACCTCCGTCCTGCTGCTCACCGTCACCACTGGGGGATCTGCAGATATACCAGAATTAACTCTCAGCCCCTCCAGAGCCTGGAAGGTGGGTGAGAAACCTGGAGGGGAAGGAAAATCTCTCACCACTTAATTTTAATCCCAGGATTTACATTCCATACCTGCAAAGTCTCCAACAGTTTTTGGGAAGGCTCCAAATCTTGAAAATGCTGAACCCCAAGGACTCCTGATTCTGAGTCCATCTCAGCCTGAAGAACCTCCAGCAGCAAATTGAGGGTCCAACTAAATTCAGCTCTGACTGCTTTGAACTCTGAGTGATCTTGGGCTGCTCCCTTCAGGGGAGGGATCTTGTAGCTGATCTTTAGCGGTTCCCTTTAAGAAATAATAACACAGCGACTTCTCCCTACTTTTGGGGTCCACTTTTCCAAATCTGAGGATGTTCTAGGGCTCTTTCAAGAGACACAACCACAATCTCAGGATTATTTTATTTAGCCTAGGACAACATTTTCTAGGGAAGGGAGAATGACATTCAAAACAAGGAACTGGGGGATTTTTCAATCTCACCCTGGTTAATTTGGAAAAGAGATTCTCTCCCTCAAGGGGAGCAGAGAGAGGTGAGGCCAATGGAAGAGAGAGAAGCTGTTGGCAGTTGCGGGGAGGGGTCTCTAATGGATCCTGATCTCACCCAGCTGGTCCTGGAGGGACCAAGGAGCCCAGAGAGGAGCCTGTAAGGCCAAAAGGAGGAGGATGGTACAGGAAAGGGAAAAGGGCGAAATATTACAATGTGAGCAAGAAGCCCTGAGGGGTGAGGGAGCGATCCTGAATGGTGAGGAAGGGGTTGTTTTCTGGGGAAGCCACTCAAGTCCAAGATAAGGAAGCTGTTTGAGGTTTCAGAGAAAGAGCCACAGAATCTGTGGGTTCCCCTCCCACTTAACCTTGGCCATTATGTGGAGGCACTGATAATGTCCTATTCATGGTGGGTGCCCCCTTGTGGTGGGTGTGGGAGATGCATTATCAGATGCAAAGGAGGGAGGGAGCCCCCTATGGGATGTGGGGGGAAAGAAAGTTGCTGGGAGGAAATTAAGGAAATCACACTAGGATCCGTTTTGGCTCACGGTGGATTCCCTGAAGAAGTGAAAGTGGCCCTGTTGCCTCTTCATGAGCTGTGAACAGGATCCCCCTGATGGCTTTTGCTGGCCGGTAGACGCTGCATTTCCTGGTTCATTGAATGGCTCCCTGGCAATGGGAACCAAACAGGCCTTCTTCTTCCCACATTCTGGAGAGGTGCTGGAAGGGCAGGATTAGCTCCTGAGCAGCCAGGCTGCAAAGCAGAACTCAAAGGGGCTGAATGTGTCCAAAAATTAGGTCTGTAAAGGAGGAAAGTCCAGCCTGGATCCAGATGCTCACCTGTCCTCAGCAGCATCTCCTTCCCATAGGACAGGTACTTCCTTATCCAGTCAATGCAGATTTCCTCCAGGTAGGATTTTAGGAACTGATTGTGTGCTGGAAGAGCCTCCCATTTCCTCTGGGAGATCTGGGCCTGGGGGTCAGGAGCCACCCAGGTGAGGGTCTCCTTGTCGAAGGTGAGGAAGGTCCTCCCTTCGTAGCCATACTGCATAAACCCTCCTTTGCTCCTGTTTGCCTGGAGTTCACAGCCATACATCTGCTGCCACGTGTGAAGGCCTGAAAGAGGGACAGGAGGATGGTTTAGGGAGTCCTCAGGAGACACAGGGCCCCTCCCTCCCTACAGGGATTTGAGACTGGAAGGAGGCACTGACTGACACCTCCATTTCCTCCATAGCGATTACCCCCAATTGTCCCATTGCAGCACCCCCTGCAGGTCGGCCTGGGTTCCTGCATCTCCCCTAATGGAGCCCTGAACCTCGCCAGGAAATGGGCAGCTGGCGAATCCCCCTTTCAGCTCCTCAGGATCAGTAAAGAAACAGCGGGGGATTCTGAGGAGGATCAAGAAAAGAAGGGGGCACAGAAGTAAGAGAGGGGCAGAGCTTCCTCTGTCTCCCTTTCTCTCTCTCTCTCCTCTGCTGGGGGGTCCCAGCAGGGAATAGTTGCCTGAATCAACAAGATCCAAGAGGGACTGAGAATCTTAGTGGCCTCAAAGAGGATCCAGACGTTCTGAGGATCTTTCAGGGATCCCTGTGACCACAAGTAATTGTCTGAGTTCACCAAGAGCACCAAGTCACAAGGGCTGCTTCCCACTTTGGGCTAACCAGAAACAAACCAAGGTTTAGTACAATGTGGGAATGAAGGTCCACAAAGGAATATTTTTTCTCAGCCACAGCAGCAAGTGGCCCAGTCTGATCTGGACACCCAAAGGGTTATTGACCTTGGAAAGGAGTTTGAAGCTTACAGGCTCTGCAAGGCCCTGGAGAAGATGTTTTGACTTCACGTGACCAGATTCTTGGATTTAAAAGAAAACCCAATGCTTGAAAGAAAAAAAAAGGAAATCCTGAAATCTTTCTACATCTGCTTGGGCTTGACAGTGAGGAAGGATGTCAGAAAGTCTCAAATCTCATGGAAAACCACCTGGAAGGCCTGCAGGGATCCTTTCCCTGCATGACTTAAGCATGGTATATAAAATCATACATTGCAATGTCCTACCTGTCAATGAATACTTCAGCTTCAACCATAACAACACAAGAGCACACAATAGATACAAACTCAAAGTAAACCGCACCAAACTTGATTGCAGGAAATACGACTTCAGCAATAGAGTGGTCAATGTCTGGAATACTCTACCCGACTCTGTAGTCTCTTCCCCAAACCCCAAAAACTTTAACCTTAGACTGTCTACTATTGACCTCACCCCTTTCCTAAGAGGTCTGTAGGGGGCGTGCATAAGCACCATCGTGCCTACCGTCCCTGTCCTATTGTTTCTCTTATTCTTTTATTTTTCTTATATGTACCCATTTCATGTATTCACAACTATGTATACACTTATACTTATTATCTTGTAAACAATTGGCAAATCAAATAAATAAATAAAATAAATAAAATCTTCTGCTCAGCCTAAGAACTTCCCTTTGGAGGAAGAGGAAGATCCTCGTGAGCTGCAGGCTGATCCTTCCCTCGAGAGGAGATTCCCTGATCTCCCCGTGGGAAAAATAGTTCTGGATTTCTGCCCAAGAAGAATCTCCTGCCATTCACAGGAAGGCATTAAATATTTGGCTGCTGTTTTCAACTCCTGAGAACAAGCTCAGTCTTATTTCAGAAGCATCAAAAGCTAAGGCAGAAATTGTCCAATTTCAGTGGAAGATGAAATCTGTGTGTGCTCAAATCATGTTTGGCACATAATTGAATATTTGTGCAGCAAAAAATAAGCAGAGGGATCACACTGAAAAGACAAGTTTCGTTTTCCATTATTAGCAGAGGGACACAGCTAATGCACCTCCGTCTGGAGGTCAATGCATGAAACAATTTCAGCCCATTTTTGAGCCTGGATGTTCAGAGGTTTCCTGAGGCCTGAAAAATAGTTCAAGGGTTCCTCCAAGATCAAAAGATTAAGAAAAGCTGCTTTAGGGAGGCTAAAATGTATTTATATTATATTATAACTGCTGTGAAGCATATGAGAAGCTACTTTATGTTTTTCTTTCTTTCTTTAGTCCTTTTCTTCAGCTTTTCTTGTGTTTTATTTTTCTTTGATTTCTTTCATCATCTTTATTTTGCATAACTTTATATTAGTTTTTAATGTTCTCATTGAAAAGATTTAATACAAAATATATTTAAAAAATTGAAATGGCCAACAAGATGTCAGGGATCATTAAAATGGTATTGAAAACCCAGAGAGGCTAATGTCACAAAGCCTGAGCGGCAATCAAGGGTGCCTCCACATCTGGAATATTCTCTGCAGTTTGTGATCAAAAGACCTCAGAAAAGGACCGGAGGGAGTTGTGGAAGGTCCAGAGGAGGCGACTCAGGCGATGGGAGAATGGAAGCAGCAGCCTCCCTTGGAGGAAAAGTTGGGACCTTTGTGGATCTCCACTTGATCCCTCATTTCTCATTTCTCTGGGGTGGAAACAGACAGAAGGATGAGGACCTTCTTCCCCCAGGATCTAATTAGGATCCACTTCCTGGTGTTTTTTTTGGGGGGGGGGGGAATGTGTGATTCCCTTCCTCTCCCACAGCAGGAGATCTACCAAGGCCGGGGACCCTCCAATTTTCAAGGGGGGAGGGGAGATTTTGGTCTCTTTTTACCTCAGTTTATACTCACATCAATATCAATATTCAGACAGATGGATAAATTTAAACATGTTTTCATTAACTGCAATTGGCACAAAATGTCAGCTATGGAGGTAAGAGCAAGCTTATATTGATTTTTTTAAAAAGAATCTTCTATATATATATACAAGCGAAAAAGCACTCATGCATCCTCACAAAATCTCGATAACCGTAAAGCCTACAAACTTGAAATTTGGCACGTATATTCCTCTTGGCTTCTAGGTGCTTGCTAAGAAAGGAATTTTCGAAATGTCCATGAGAGCATTAGGATTTCTTATACAGCAATTAACACGCTCTGATACTAAGGAGTTCTAGTCCCCTCCCCACCTGAAAAGAACTCTGCTCCAACTGCCAGTTGCCTCACATTCCGCCATCTCATTTCAAACTGGCAGACCTTCCACTTCTTCACTCAGGAGCGTCTGGGGCTCCTTACAGTACTAAACGTCGCTACCTCACTAAAATGTCTACCCCTTCCACTTATGGAACCGCTTCCAAACTTAAGGTGGTGGAAGGATATTAGCTCAAAAAAGGCCAGAAGTGTTGTTTTTGGAGGGTTATTGATCCTCTCAACAACATTGTCCTTAGTAAAATATGCCCGATCACATAATTTTATAGCAAAGCACAGGTATCCAGCTAGTAAACATAGAAAAAAAGACATTTTAAAAGAGGTGAGGCAGCCTTTCCCTTTGAAGGGACCCCCCCCTTCTCCTCCCTCGGATTCCTGGGGAGGGGAATATGGGGCCGGAGGAGCCACCAGACCCATCACTCACCTTCGCTCTGATTGTAGTGACTCCTCAGAATCTCCAGGTCTCCTCTGAACAGCCTCCTCATCCCCACGAAAATTCCGGGTGTTTCTGTCCCTCTATTGGGGTTCATCTTTCTCCACCTTCTCCATCCTGGAGGCTCGAGGCTGCACCCTCCGGCTGATGCTGTCGTAGTAACTGAAGAGTTGATCATCCACAAACCCCACAGAGACAAACTGGGGGAGCCCCTGAATGGAGCCTGAGATGGCGGTGGAGAAATACTTCAGGGAGTGGAAGGAGGCGCCTGGAAGAGACCCAGAGGGGCAGAGTTAGGGGGCTTCGGTCAAGGACCCTGATGCTATATGAGGCACAGAAGTCCCCATTTTCAGACCTGGAAAGAATAAAGAAGAAGAGACCTGGGCGGAGGTGGAAGGAGGAAATGAAGGGGGAGATGTTGGAAGAGAAAGAGAAAGCAGAGGGTGGAAAGAGGGAGTGACCGAGGGACAAAGGAACATCTTCTGGAAGGTCTGAAGGGTTGGAGGGCAGAGAGGTTGGGGGAGAGACAGGAAGGGAAGGGAAGGGAGGGCCAAAGAGAGAGCAAGATCCCCAAACTTTATGTGCCCCCCTCCAATTGTGCCCTCCCCCGTTCCAGCAAGGCCTCCTTCAACCCCTCCTTCTGCATTGCTCAGTCTCTGACCCAAGGAGGTTGCAATGGCACCACAGGAAGAAGGGGGGGGGTCATCCTCAGAAGCTCAAAATGCAGCAGGAAACCCCACCTGGTTCCCCCAACAGAAAAAAAAAACATTCTGACCTCACTGAGGGCCAACATGGGTTCTTAATAGGTGCAGATGTCAGCTTTGGAAGCCATATTAGCACCAGACGCTTCCACACTGCCACATTCTTGAGCCTGGGAAAACGGAAGGGGGGAATTTCTTGGAGCGAATGTGGTTAGACCCAACAGCATTCTTCTTCTAAGTCAAGGTCATGTCATTTCTGCACCTGGGTGAGAGGACGTCTCAAGTTGAGACGGATGGTGATTGGGGCATGTGATGCCCTGATGGGTGCAGCGGGTGGATTTGTAATTTTTTTACTTATTGCAAGGAAACCAGGAACGTTCAGATTCGGGATTTCCCAGATGTGCCAATATAACTGCTCTAATAAAAAGAACCTTGGAGAGGATGTCTGTCTCGGAGTTATTTGTCGGAGTGGAGGTTTTCTGGAATGCTGACGGGAGATTTGAGGGGAGATTTTATAAATGGGGAAGGGGGGATCCTGGTGAGACCAGAGGCCATGGGACCCAAAGTGCTTGCCTGGGGGATATGGGGGGGCAAAGGGGGGAGCAGCAATGAAGCCACGAAGCCTCCCAGATCTTCCTCCTCGCCCTCCCCCCAAGCTGGGAAATTCCCCCTCCCCTCCCAGAGTTCAGGCATCCAAACAGGTTTTGGCTTTGAACCCAGGACTCAGCGGGGCTCAACCCCATACCTTGAGCCATGGTGGCCCAGTGGTTGGAATGCAGCATTGCAGGCTAATTCTGCCCACAGCCAAGAGTTCAACCCTGACCTGCTCAAGGCCGGTTCACCTTCCCTCCTTCCAAGGTGGGTAAAATGAGGACCCAGAATGGCTGGAGGTTGACTCTGTAGACCACTTAGAGAGGGCTGTAAAGGATTGTGAAGCGGAATATAAATAGTCCTCTAGTTACAACAGTTCATTTAGTGACCATTCAAAGTTACAACATCAGTGAAAAAAGTAACTTATTTTTCACCACTTACGACCGCTCCAGCATCCCCGTGGTCACATGATCAAAATTCAGACACTTGAGAACTGGTTCATACTTATGGCGGTCACAGTGTCCCAGGATCATGTGATCATCTTTTGCAACTTTCCGACAAGCAAAGTCAATGGGGAAGCCAGATTCATTTAACAACCACGTTACTAATTTAACAACTGCTGTGATTCACTTAACAACTGTGGCAAGGAAAGTCGTAAAATGGGGCAAAACTCAACAAATTTCTCACTTAGCAACATAAATTCTGGGCTCAATTGTGATTGCAGGTCGAGGACTACCTGTAGAAGTGCTAGTGCTGCTGCTGCTGCTATGCCACAGAAAATCTGTGATTATCCGAAGAGAGAATAAATAAAGGATTTCAGCCACCCAAGGAGGATCTGAAGCCATAATTCCCAGGTGCTATAAAGGCACCAGATTTATTCTGAATCCCAAGCACTTTCTTCACTTCCTCTGAAACTTTTCCTCTTTGGATGCTGATCTGGCACTTGGTGAGCAGAAAGAAAGGCGGAAATGCCCCTCAGCCAACATGGGAGGACGGTGCCAATCGGAACAGGAACTAGAGTAGGAATCAAATAGAATATAGAATAGGAATAGAATATAGAATAAAAGAGGATAAAGAGGATAGGAATAGAAATAAAAATAGAAATAGAATAGAAATAGAATTATTTATTGGCCAAATGTGATTGGACACACAAGGAATTTGTCTCTGATGCAGAAACTTTCGGTGATCTCAGCTCTCCAACTCTTATCAGCCCCTCTCAATATAAAGGCCTAACTCAGAATTTCTCAAACTCAGCCACTTGGACTTCGACTCCCAGAATTCCCCTCACCCCAGAAACCCATGGGGCCTTTCCACACTCTGGCCCCACCCCCTGCCCCCACTGAGGCTTCTTGGGCGTTCCTGCTGAGACCAACCATGTTGGGTGGGTGGAGGACTCAGCTGGGGTCCTCTCCCTAAACCCAGCCTCTGTGGGGAGGGTCCTGTCACCTTTAAAGCTCCTCTGGTAAATCCAAGATAAACATACAAAATTATTTCAGTTTCCTACATGCAAAGTCCTGACCGAAGAGCATCAAAGTTTTTCAGCCCTTCCTTGGAGGACGGACGAAATTCACAAGACATGAACTTTTCTGTCCTGTCTGATGCTCAGAGGTGGATTTGTGGCTGTGCAGATGCAGAGAGATAATTCCACAAAACATCCACAACAAAGTACATTTATCGGTACATCAGGTATCTTCACAACTCACATTTGTGACGAAGCTCTTCTATAATGACCAATCCTTTGTATATCAGCATTGCAGGTAAAAAATCACATAGCGATAGAAAGAAAGCTGTTCTCAGTCCATGAGTGCAGGCAAGAATGGAGGGAAACCTCTCTCAACCCCTCGAGGGTCAATTGAGTGACCAATCAGGATTACAGATGTAGCCACGTGACATGAACTACATTTCCCAGGATACCTTTAACTACATTTCCCATGATGCATTGCCTTAAGGGGACAGCTCACAATTCCTAAGTAACTATCCAACTCCCATAGACTGGCTGGGACAGCACACTCCCCGCCTGGAATTGTAAATTCCACTATTAAGAGAAGAGAAGAAAAAAAATTAACTATAAACTAAGATAAGCGGTAAACAGTAATACTAATTGAATAGCATATAACTACAGTATATAACTAAGATAAACAGTTAGCTATATATCTAAGGAAAAAAACAGTAAACACTGATAAAGCATCAAACAAAGCAAAGCATCCAAAGCTTGAGGTTCAATCTTCAAGTTCGGCCTCTTGGTGCAAGTCTGTTGGTCACTTCTGGTGGCCTTTTAGGGTGTACAAGAACTCTTGGCGGCAAATGTGAAAGTCTGGTGGTCACCTCTGGTAGCCTTTTAGGGTTGGAACGGTACTCTTGCTTCCACGGTGTCAAAGAGCTTCGGGAAGCTGTTGGAGAGGGCGTTGCAGGGGCATATGCCTGTGTAGAGTGTCTTAGTGGACGTCTGGTGGTTGTTGTTGGCCGTTTAGGTTGTTCTAGCGAACGTGCACTGATCGGCGGCGGCCTTTGAGGCTGGAACTTCATTCTTGTTTTTGGTGGTGCTAAAGGGCATCGGAAGGCGGGTGGAAAGGATGGTGCTAAGGTATTTGCCAGGATTGGAGACTGCATCTGGGTGTCACTGACAATTCCTATGATCCCCCATCCAAGTGGAGATTTGATGGCCACTGGGCCGTCTACAGAGCCGCCGACTGACTCGGAGAAGAGAAAGGCGCGTAGGGCATTATTTCCCAGCAAGAGTAGGATATCAGCCTCCGGATCTAGAGTGGGAAAGTGATGAGCCAGGTGCTGTAGGTGAAGAAAAGGAGCAGGTGTTGCGATCTGACTGCGGTTGTTCGGTATGCCATTGCATTCAAATACGGGCGATAGTGGGAATTGGGTACTTCCAACTAATGAGTCTATGCAAAGTCCAGTAGCTCTCCTCCCCGCCGTGCTTCTTGATACGGTGAAGGGAAATTTGGCCTGTTGCACCTCAAAGAGGTCGAAGAATGTGGGTCTGGCCAGGGTGCAGGTGCTTTGAGTGTCTATCCATATGTACATTTTCACAGCGGCTTCAGGGCGTCCTTCAGGGTACACTTTGGCTAAACAGATGGGAAGACACAAACGAGGGCATGGTGAGTCGGCGCACAGTGTTGTGCAGTTTACACTCATGCATGGTTTTGGTTGTGCTTTGTCAGTCTGTCGAGGAGCCCTGCCTGCTTCTGTGTTACATTGTGGCTCCTTGTCCGAAGGAGGGTTACGAGGTTTGTGCCGTGGTGGCTGGCATCTGAATGCAGCGCGGTTGGGTGCTGGTCACTTTTGCAGATGTAACATTGCACTTTGGTTGTGCAGTATTTGGGTGAATGTTTGGATTCGCAATACTTGTAGCAGTATTGGTACTCTCTTAGCAATTCTTTTCGTTGGGGCAGTGATTTCGTTGCAAACTCAATGCAGCTATTCAGCGAGTGACGAGTGTTGTGCATAGGACAAAACTGGTTTCTCCTTGTAGTGGGAGATCTAAATTGGGGTGAATGGGATGAAGTCTCTCCCCAACTGTATATGGAGGAGGAGTCTATCTCAGTGTCATGGGCAACCATGAAGGGTCTTTCTCTGATAGTATGTATAGGGCCTGAGGGCGATATATGGTTGCTGTTGTATCTTCTGGTATTAGGAGGACTAACAGCTCTGAGTCCACGGGCTCGGTATGTGTTGTACACTGTAGCTGGGTGGGAGATGAATTCTTCAAGAAGTGTGAAGGGTACAAAGTGGTGGCAAACCTTGGCCATGAAGGTGTCAGTCAGCTGGAGCTACTTTTCAATTAGCACCTGCGGAAGTTTTCGAACAATTTTGTTCTGTGTGTCGATGTGATCGAGACAGGCAAGTGTCGGTAAGTTGGGATCCCGTTGTGCCATTCTCAGCTGGACAAGTATATTAGCAAGGTCTATGATTCGTCGAGGCTTGTCGATAGGAATTTTAGGAAAATTGTTGAGGCTATCTAGGAGTGTTGCTTCTACATCCTCGGGAGTGCCATACAGTTCGTCAAGCCTTTTCCATGATAATTGTAGGACAGCGGCTGAGTCGTCAAAGTGGGATGTCATAAGTGCCCTCGGTATGTCAGAGGACTGTGGCCCTAGCCATGGTGTTAGGTATAACATTGATACCAAATATGGTTTGGGTGAATAAATATATAAAACTTAGATATCATGGTTTAAGTGCTTATCACTTTAAGCACAATGCTGCAGGCAATTAGCCGATTAAGGGTGCGGTTAGAAGTTACAATATAAGGAAGCATTAGAAGCTGGAAAGCTTACTGTAACTGTGACTGTGACTTACTGTGACTAACTGTGAATACTGATTGTACTGTGCATGTGACTGAGATGATCCTGTCTGCTACTGTTTGCTGATTTACTGCGGAATTCAACTGTTCTACTGTTTGAGCGTCTTGCTGAATATCCAGCGATTGTTCCTCTGGAGAGAGGCACCGGAGGAGGAGAAGATATCTTTATCGGCTGATAAAGATATTGTAAGGACTCTTAACTTGGACAGTAATAGTGAGTCTTACTGGATGGAAATATAGTGAATGACTAATGGACTGAATGACAATGCTTTAAACTCTAAATGGATTAAAAACTATTTAAACTACAAACAGTGTTTGTGTTCAGTGTGTGTATACTCTGGGGCCCTTCCGCTCTCGTTTGGCTGCCTGGCTTGACTACTGCTGCAATACTCTGCTAGGGTTAATCCCCAAACACTAACATTGGTTATGGGCCCAGCAGCATAGTCTAACTAACCAGGATATAGCAGAGAGAGTTGGTGTGAGTTGCACATTACTGTAAAAACAAACTGTTTTAATTAGTTTAAAATAGTCAAAATATCTGAAGAGTAATGGCACAAGTAAATTTGTCACAACTGTCCATGATATCCAGGCTGGATGGAACAAACTATGTTTCATGGTCAATGAAATGTAGTTTACTTCTACGCAGAGAAGGTTTGTGGGACATTATAGCAAACCCACCAGATGTGAGTAGCTGGGATCCTGCTGATGATGATGATAACGAAAAGTTACAAGACTTTAAACTGAAGAATGAGCAGGCTTTATGCATCATAGGACTGACTCTCTGTGATCAGCAGCTTGTCCATATTCGTGGAGAAGAAAATGCTGCAAACTGCTGGGAGAACCTCAGGAAGATTTATGTTCGGGACAGTGTAGGAGCACATATAAATCTTACACGGAAGCTTTTTCGAACGCATCTTCAGAGGAATGGAGATATGTTAGTTCATTTAAACTGTATGAAGAGCATTTTTCAAGAATTGCAAGAAAAAGAGCTTATATTTAATGAACTGCAACAAGTCTACATAATATTATCTTCATTAGATCAAAGCTATGATGACTATGTGACTTCGTTGGAAGTATTGCCTAAGGATAGCCTCTCATTAACCGAGATTACAGGCAGGCTACTAGAAGAAGCCAGAAGAAGGTGTGAGCGTGACGAGCTGAGAGAAGATAAGAAAGAAGAGAAATTATCTTCAAAGCTTGAAAGAAACCAGCTTAGCAAAGTAAAGCACCCGGAAGAAGAGAATTTATCTTCGACGGTATACACAATTAAAAAGTGTTTTAATTGTGGAGGCAGAGGACATTTGGCAAGATTCTGCAAAAAGAGAAAAAGCCAGAATATAAAAAAGCCAAAGAAAGCATTTGAACTAGCCACGTTTAGCAACTCTGATGTGAAGAATGATATATGGGTGGTTGACAGTGGCGCATCCCACTGCATCACAAGAGATAAGACAAAATTTATAAAAATGTCTAAAAGCTCTCAACATATATCTCTTGCTAACGGCTGGAATCTTAAGCGAAAGGAGAAGGTCTTGCACATTGTCCGTGCATAAACCAGGATATAAAAATGTTATATGTACCGCAACTAAAGTTTAATTTGCTTTCAGTAAGGGTATTAGATAAATTAGGTTATGTAATTACTTTTAAGGATAATAATTGCATAATTGAAAAAAGATAACAAAAGGGTAACTGCAGCTTTAAATGGAACATTATATGTCTTAGATAATAGTAAGAAAGGGGAGGCACAGACTGTATTTAATAATATAAAGCCTCATAATGAATGTATCCATTTATTGCATAGGCGTTTGGGGCATGTAAATTTTAAAATGTTAAAACGTACAGTTGAGTTATCTGAAGAAATAAGGTTAAAACCTTGTGATAAATATTTGCGTTGTAATGTTTGCTGTGAAGATAAGAGCAAAGTATTGCCTGCAAATAGGCTAAATGGTTTCAAAACAAAAGAACCTTTAGAAGTGGTATTTGCAGACATCATAGGTCCAAAGAAACCCAGTATGGGGGTGCTAGATATATATTGAGCATTATGGACCATTATTCTAGATATGGGTTTTGCTATTTAATGAAAAGCAAAACTGAAACATATCAACATTTTTTCAATTGGCTTAAGTTTGCTGAAAGAAAGTTTAAACGACAACTGATAACCCTGGTGACAGATAACGGTACGGAATTTATTAATAACAAATTCCAGAACAGACTTAAGGTAGCTGGAATAGAGCATAAGAAGTCTGCTCCATACAGGCCAGAACATAACGCTTTTATTGAAAGAAGAGGCCAAACACTACAGGCAATGGTTAGAACAATGTTAAATGATTCTGGGTTACCTGATTCTTTGTGGGGGAGGCTACAATGTGTGCTAATAACATATTGAACAACGTTGTTAATACAACAACAGGTGAAATACCATTCACCAGGTGGCATGGCAGGAAACCTGACCTAAGTTACCTGCACACATTTGGTGCACCAGCATGGGTGCATATTCCTGCACAACTCAGAAAAAAAGGGCAACATAGAGCTAAAAGATTTTTCTTCGTTGGTTATCAGGCAAACCATAGGGCATATAGATTTTGGGAGAAAGGCACATCTAAAGTGTTATGTAGTGCTAGTGCCCAATTTCTAGAACATGAAGGATGGGAGAAATTAGAACAGGATGCCAATAAAGATGTAATTATTGAATCCTATAGAAATCCCATTAGTTATCCCTGTAACTTTAAAAATAAAGTAAAGAGACAAATACAGGATGAAATAGTGCCCATAAAGGAAGAAACAGATTCAATAGCTGAACAAGATGAGGAAGATGAACAGGTAGTAGTTCAACAAAGTCCTCCTGTAAGCCCTGTAATTCCCAGAAGAACTACACGTGTATCTAGACTGCCTGATAGGTACCAGGCTAACACAGTGTGCCAGATTAATCAAGTTCCTAATTCTGTTGAAGAAATTAAAAAGTATCCTACTAAGGAAAAAGAAAGTTGGTATGCAGCAATGAATAAGGAACTGAATTCATTAAGAGATATGAAAGTGTATGAGAATGCCAAATTACCTGTAGGTAAGAAATCCATTGGCTGCAAATGGATTTTTAAGGTAAAAACAGATAAAAATGGTAATTTAATCCATAAGGCAAGGTTAGTAGCCCAAGGTTTTAGGCAGAATGCCAATGACTACGATGAGGTGTTTGCACCTAGTCTTAAGGCAGCAACCTTGAGGGCAGCTTTAGTGTGGGCAGCTAGTAAAAACTATATAGTTAACCATCTAGATGTGGAAACTGCTTACTTGCACGCCCCATTAAAACATACTATTTATATGAAAAACCTGTTGGTATTAAAAGTGAAAATAAGGATAATAATGATTGTTGGTTGTTAAAGAAAAGCCTCTATGGTCTTAAACAATCAGGCTATGAATGGAACCAGTATATTGTAAAGGAACTAAACAATATAGGATTTAAAGCTGGTTTAGCCGATCCATGTCTGTTTAAGAGGAGACAAATGGGAAAGTATCATTATTATTGTTGTTCACAGATGATATTGCATTGATTACTGAAACTAATGATGAAGCAAATAAAATAATAGCATCATTAGGAAAGAGAATAAAGATCAAGCAATTAGGGAGATAAAGAAGTATCTCGGTTTGAATATAAAGAAAACACGGAAAGGTTTTAAGATATCTCAGGAAGATAAGATAAGCAAATTGCTAAAAGATTACAAGATGGAGCTTTGTAAGCCGGCTAAGACTCCAATGAGTCAGGAGTTTAACAACACTGATGAACAAAGCCCGGAGTTTGATAAGGTGATTTATCAATCTTTAATTGGTAGTTTGACTTATATAAGTAATTGGTCTAGACCAGATATTTCGTACTGCGTGAATCAGTTGGCTAGATTCAATTCTGCACCATGTGAAAGACACTGGATTGCAGCTAAGAGGATATTAAGATATCTTAAAAAGACAATGAATTATTCATTGTATTTAGAACCAAAGGGTGATTTAATTCTGAGTGCTTATGCAGATGCTAGCTTTGCATCAGAAAGAGACACTAGAAAGTCGACTTCAGGAACAGCCATAATGCTGGGTAAGACATTAATAGGCTGGAAGTCAATAAGACAACAGCATATAAGTTTGTCTACTATGGAGGCAGAATTCTCCTGTTTATCTCTGTTATGTACAGAATTAATAATGTATAAACAAATGTTAATTGATATAGGTATAACTGTGGATTATCCTATAATTATACATGAAGATAATCAGGCAGCAATTCAAATGGCCACAAATATTGCAGTAAAAACAAGGAGCAAGCATACAGATCTAAGATACCTAAACGTGAGACAATCTGTAAGAAGTAAGATGATTCAGCTAGAGTACTGTATGTCGGAGGACAATTTAGCCGATAATTTTACTAAAGCCCAAGGTGCCAGTAAGCACCAGGAGAGTTGTGAAAACTATGGGGTTAGATTGTAAGGTATTATATATTTATTTCACCCAAAAGGGGAGTATGTTAGGTATAACATTGATACCAAATATGGTTTGGGTGAATAAATATATAAAACTTAGATATCATGGTTTAAGTGCTTATCACTTTAAGCACAATGCTGCAGGCAATTAGCCGATTAAGGGTGCGGTTAGAAGTTACAATATAAGGAAGCATTAGAAGCTGGAAAGCTTACTGTAACTGTGACTGTGACTTACTGTGACTAACTGTGAATACTGATTGTACTGTGCATGTGACTGAGATGATCCTGTCTGCTACTGTTTGCTGATTTACTGCGGAATTCAACTGTTCTACTGTTTGAGCCGTCTTGCTGAATATCCAGCGATTGTTCCTCTGGAGAGAGGCACCGGAGGAGGAGAAGATATCTTTATCGGCTGATAAAGATATTGTAAGGACTCTTAACTTGGGCAGTAATAGTGAGTCTTACTGGATGGAAATACTGTGAATGAATTAATGGACTGAATGACAATGCTTTAAACTCTAAATGGATTAAAAACTATTTAAACTACAAACAGTGTTTGTGTTCAGTGTGTGTATACTCTGGGGCCCTTCCGCTCTCGTTTGGCTGCCTGGCTTGACTACTGCTGCAATACTCTGCTAGGGGTTAATCCCCAAACACTAACACATGGTATCAAGTGTCTGATTATCTCATTGGGGTTCAGGCGTGCCGCCTGAATGGGGCACAGGAAAAGTTTCTTCCAAACTAGATATTCGCCACCTGGCTTGTCAGAGAATCTGCGAACTCTGTTAGCGTGCAAATTTATTTTTCCACTCTGTACAGCCAAGTTTCTCCAGTAATCTTCAGCATTTGCTGAGTTGGGAGGATATTGAGATATTGAGGTAGAGGATTCTCCCCCTGGATTCTCGTAGGGTGGGTCGGGTTGTAAGTCAACGACGGGTTATAGTCTTCTTCCCAGTACTTACGGAGGATGTCATCCTCCCATACTGGGGACGATGGTAGAGTGTCACGCTGCCATGTAGGTTGGGCACAGCTACCTTGTGGTGCCTGGGAGCCAGATTGGTATTGAGGTTGTGGCAGGAATGCTGCTGCCTGTGGATTGAGTGTGGCAGTTGTGATTGGTTGCAGGTCAACTTGTTGAGAAGTTGGTGTGAGCACTGGTAGGCTACGTTGCTCGGCCAGCAGGGTGTGGGATGTTGCAGTAGGGTTGCTGGTGCTGGGAAGAGAATCTCCAACACCTGTTGGGGAAGGTTTACTGTTGGAGGGAAGTGAATCTCGTATTTTAGGTCGTACATCAGTAGCGAAACTGACATGTAGAGTCTGTGCTTGAGATTCATCCCTATGCTTCTCTGGTTGTGGGAGACTATTAGCCAACTGAGGCGGTTGCATCTGCTCGTTGCGAAGCAGGTGCTGCTCATCTACGTAGGCTTTGACCCATGTATCTGGGCTCTCTTCTCCCAAGTCTTCAAGGTTGAATTGGAGGGAGGAGTTGTCGGCTATCTTCCGCCATGCTGCATCCCATGCCGTCTTTGTTGCTGAGTCCCTTCGCCGTTCGGCCAACTCCAATTTGGCTATTTCTCCCTGGTGTTTGGCCTGGGCTTCAGTTATTTCTGGCTGTTGTTTGGCTTGTGCTTTGGCTATTTCTGTTTGATGAGCCGCTACTGCTGCCTTCTGCCATGCTACCTCTTCTGTAGCGCTTAGCTCTGTGTCTGCTACTGCAGCTTCTACTTCAGCTTCTGCAGCCCGTTCGGCGTAACTTGATGCTTTGGAGGCCTTAGATGCTCCGCTACGATGGGACAATGTTCTGGAAGGATGGTGGGAGCCAGCAGCAGAGAATTGGCATGAGACACTAGACCTGCCTGGGATCTAGCTGGTTTAGAATGGAGGGAAGAAGACGCATGTGATCGAGGAGCTATGTCGGATATGCGTTGCTCCCTTGATGCTACTCCCTGCCAAAGCGCAT
This sequence comes from Notechis scutatus, assembly GCF_049901735.1. NCBI lineage: Eukaryota > Metazoa > Chordata > Lepidosauria > Squamata > Elapidae > Notechis > Notechis scutatus. The sequence continues at coordinate 26,519,759 of NC_142010.1, read as the reverse complement.
TGTGGAGTGCTGCCTGGAGGGCTGTCTTGCTTTCCTCCACAGTCTTCGCATTCCTTGTGAAACTCCTCGAAGTATTGGATGTGTGTTAGGAGTTTGGGGTCACCCAGTCTTGACTGGATGGACTTGAGGTTGTTTTTGCTGCGTCTCCACCGTGCGAAAAGGGCATCTAGGTCATCTAGCAATGTACGGAGTTTCTTGGGGGGCAGCTTATGTATTGGGACATCACAGATCTTCTCAAGCTTCACCCATGAGTCTGTGTAGCGGCGATATTGCTGCTGCCAATCGTTCTTCAAGAGTTCTTCCATGGGTTCGGTAACTTTACTCTTTCTGAGGTTGTAGGCTTTCGGAGGTATCGCGGCTTCTCCATAGGGTTGGACATCTAAAGGTGGTTGATGGGAACAAGTCTCCACATTTACGACAAGGGTGGGTGGAGTATTCGGGTCTTCTGGTACATCAGAGACATCTGTCATGGCTGAGGAAGTTGCCATGCTTCAAATTGGCAAAGGAAGAATTTTGGAAAATTTTAGTGGTTTTTTTGTGCAATTCCTTTTTGTAATAGAGTATGCTGCAAGCAGGTAGCAAAGTAGAATTCTGCTGGATTTAACACTTGAGCATGTAGGTGGCACTGCAGATGCTAGCACAGCACACGGTATGGCTGCTTCTAGGGTGCGGTGTGAGCTTGAGACAAAAGGGGGCACTAGAGGTTGCGTAGCAAAGTCTGAGGACTAGAAGGCTGAATGCAGAAATATATGCAGCATAGCCTGAAGACTTGAGGGTAGAATGCAAAAATATGCCTATAAGGGTCGCTTGCTTCACAAGGTGGCAGCAGAGGGTCTGGAAGACACAGTTGCTATGCCCGTGTGAGGGTTGCAGTTACTCTTGGAACCTTTGAATTAAGTTGATTAAATGGTGCACAATAGTTTCATAATCACTCTGGTCAATATTTGAGAAAGTGTGGAGGAAAAAATCGCATAAGGAGAAATTTTTTTGACCACCAGAAGGGGGCAGTGGGCTGAAGATAAAAGGAGGGGGGACCCCTTGCCCACTGTTGAAAATAAAATAAAATGACTTCACTGTAAATTTCTTCTTGACCACCAGATGGAGCTATAGGCTGCTTTAGATTAAGTGCTCCCTTGCTGTGGAGATGGAGGAATGTTGATTATCCTGACCTCTTTATTTCCTCTATGAGAGAAGCCTTTCTTTTTAGCAAAACAAACAAGATTTCTGAAACTTTCTCATTGCATTTGGATGAATACAGGGATGGATGAGATATACTTGGTCCCTCCCTTGCTTTGCAAATTAGTTCTTTCCAGTTAGGAGTTGTAATTTGAGACACAGCCTTTCTTTTGCTGAAGAGAAAGGGAGGAGGAATTAGTCCCTTCCTGGAACTACAATGTATCTTTATCAGTTGTAAATTGGCTGGAGAGGGTCTGTTTTATGGCTTTGCCTGCATGCCAGATGAGCATAGCAGAGTCAACTTTAGTTTCCGTTTAAAAAATACACGCAAGATTGCTTAAGCTTTTGAGAACTGGGAAATTTCTAACTCTCCTTGTTATGCAAATAGAGTCTCTGAGATACCTTGTTTCTCACAAAATAAGGCTGGGCCTTTTTTTTTTTTTTTTTTTGAGCCCCGAAAAAACGGCTAGGACGTCTTTTCAGGGGTGAATTAATTCCCCCCCCCGCGCACCAGCACCGTCTCCAACAACAGCATCTGAGTCACTCCCGCTTTCCCCCCGTCCCTGTAACAACAGAGAAAAAGATTTTGAGGTACCTGGGAGCGCCGCGCGCTGCGTTTTGGTTTAATCCCGAGTGGCTGGGTGGGCGTGAGAAGAGCCGAGCAAGCGTCTCTGTTGCTGCTACCCTTGGTGCTCCAGCCTCAGGCTTTGCAAGTTTGCAAAAGTCCCGGTGCAGCAGTCCGTTCCTGCATTCCAAGCACCCAGGCCGAGCTGCAGCTGTCCCTCTCTCGCCAGTGCCGTCTCTAATAACAGTGGCAGCAGCGGCGGGAACTGTGGAAGTTACGGAGGCGGCTCCCCCACCTGAGAAGCAGCTGAAACGCTGCCGGACATCCACGCCGACACTGCCCGCCTGCTGACCCGGGTAAGGGATGGGTAAGGGAGCCTTCCATGCTCCACCATGATTGGCCATTAGGAGTGGCTGGTGGTGAGGCATAGCTGCCCACGGGGCACTCCCAAGTGGCAAGTTCCCCCCCCCCCGCCTTCCCCCCAATTTCACATGTTTTAAACTAGGCCTAAATTTGGGGGGAGGGGCTTAATTTCATTTTATGCCTAGAAAACATGCTGGGTCTTTCTATGGGGAGGGGGCATATTGTTGCAGACACACGGTAGTAGGAAGGCAAATTGAGCAGAGAGGAGGAGTGGGTGGGTGGGTAGAAAGGTCTTTTTGTTTGTAGCATGTGGGAAACTCCAGCCCCTCCCAACATCCATATCATGTAAAGAGTTCCGATGCTCACAGAGAGAGAGAGATGACAAGACATGCAGGTTCAGATCAACATTGCACATTCACTCTTGGCTTCAATATCACATTGCTTTATCACAAATCCAAAATTAATAAATTTATTCTGATGGGTTAGAAATCATTTTTTACTTTTCTGTCCTGTCTCATCACAGAGGTGGATTTGTGGATGTGCAGATGCAGATAGATAATTCCACAAAACATCCACAACAAAGTACATTTATTGGTACATCAGGTATCTTCACAACTCACATTTGTGACGAAGCTCTTCTATAATGACCAATCCTTTGTATATCAGCATTGCAGGTAAAAATGGTTATTTTCCTAACCCATCACGTAGCGATAGAAAGAAAGCTGTTATCAGTCCATGAGTGCAGGCAAGAATGGAGGGAAACCTCCCTCAACCCCTTGAGGGTCAATTTAGTGACCAATCAGGATTACAGATGTAGCCACATGACATGAACTACATTTCCCAGGATACCTTTAACTACATTTCCCATGATGCATTGCCTTAAGGGGACAGCTCACAATTCCTAAGTAACTATCCAACTCCCATAGACTGGCTGGGACAGCACATGAACTATGCCAAATTTTACTAACAATGACCAAAAAAATCACGTTAAGTCACCATTTAGTTTCCATTGTCAAAATACAAACACGGAAGGGACTCTCAGGCTGCCCAATGAACAGAAAAACAATAAATTCTAAGAGGGTTAAAAGAATCAAAATAAAATAAAATAAATAAAATGCTCCTGGGAAATTGGTGAAGCTGGAAAATCCCCAAGCCCCCTTTTGTTGGTGTCCATTCTGAAAGCTCTTCAGGTCAGAAATTCTTCCAGGGCACCAAAGATTTTAAAGATCATTTGCAGGATCGTTCATGGGATTTATTTGGCCAGAACCTGCATCTACACAGAAAAAGGAAAGACTTGCACAGCCCAGAGAAATAAACAGTCCCGCTGCCCTTTCCCTCCAGGATGTGAATCCTCCTCAAGTCAGAAATGACAGGTGTGACTACAACACAGGTTTGGCATCCTCACAATCCTGAATGTGCCTCCAGTCTGGAACAGCTGGTAAGTTTGGGCCTCTCTGTGTCCAAGCAAGCGGTTCATTTCATGGTCACCATCCAGAGTCGCTTCTCTCCTTTTACCTCCAAGCCACCTTATTTAATCCTTAAATTCCTGTCAAAGTTTTAAAATATCTTTTAAAAAGTTGCTATATTGTTAATTTCTCAAAGCAAACAACTGGGAACACCCCAAGTTCTTGATTGCTAAGGAATAATTATATCTATTAAATATTTTTTAGCTTTGCAAATTGCCCCATGTTGGGAGCTTCTGAAATCTCTGCCTGTCCCACAAAGAAGCTCTGGGGAGATTGAGGGTTTAGGGTTTAGGTGATGGTGGGGATCAGGAGAAAGTGACAATCAGGAAGGAGGGATCTTTAGGAAGATTATTAAGAAGGGCTTCTCTCCAGACTCTCATCCTGCTGCATTCACAGGACAACCTGAGCCCCATCGCTCCACTGCACCAGCATCTGCCAAGACACGGATCTGATTGGAGAAACCAGCTGGGTCCTCCCAGCACCAGAAGCCCCAAAGAGCCCCAAAGCCCCCCCAAAGGCAGGAAAGGAGATCCAGGCATAGGGGTTGGGCAAAGGAAGTTTGTGGACTGCCCTGATCCCCTGCAAACACCCCTTTCCCACAACTGCCTCTTTGGGGGTAGGGAAAGAACTGCACTTGGGGCGTCCAGGTAGACATCTGGAGTGTTCTATATTAGCATACTCCAAATACACTTTTCTGATTGGTCCACACATACTATGAGATGATTGGGCAACTGAACCGCTGTGATTGGCTCGTTATGAATCAACCGCGATTGGCCGGACCAATTGCGGGAGATTCAAAGAGCCGTCATTGGCTGGCGAGCCGCGGGCAATCCCTATATGAAGGGCTGCCTTGGCTCCAAGATCTTGTACAGATCTATACATTCAATAAAGAGCTGAAATGTCACTCTGGTCTCCAGTCTCTTTTCCCGCGATCTAACACTGGCGACGAAAGTTGGATCCTGAGACAAAGAGACCAGTCGAGCACGTGGCGAATCCAAGCTGAACAACCGACGAGATGGCCGGCAGCAACTCGCCACCCGCACCCTTCGATCAGGCAGCTGAGGACTGGGAATCATACATCGATCGATTCCTCATGTTCCTCGTGAGCAACAACCTGAAAGATGTGAATGACTAGAGAAAGAGAGCTGTGTTCCTGACACACTGCGGGCCCACAGTGTTCAAGATGGCCAAGGCACTAGCCAAACCCCAAGACATAAAGGAGATGGCATGGACCGACCTGGACCGGCTGCTGCGGAAGCATTACGCCCCAGCTGTTCCCAACCTCATCAGGTGGCATGAATTCTACAGAAGGGACCAGAAGGAGGGCAAAAGTATCGGCGACTTCGTGGTGGCGCTAAGGAACCTCGGGGGCGTGTGCGGGTTTTCCGACATGGACGAGGCTCTGTGAGACCGCGTGGTCCTCAGTCTAAGGGACCCCATGCTCCAAAGCCGGCTGATGGCTCGAACGGCCCCCCCCCCCCCGGCCCCCAAACCCCCCCCCCCCCAAACAAACCCCCCCCCCCCCCCCCCCCCCCCCCCCCCCCCCCCCCCCAAACCAACCCCACCCAACCCCCCCCCCCCCCCCCCCCCCCCCCCCCCCCCCCCACAGACTGCAATCGGAACGAGACCGACGGGAGCGGAGAGGTCGTAAGTCGGGGTTCCAGTGTGCCGGGTGCGGAGGCGACCACCCCCACTCAGAATGCCAGTTCCTAGATGCCATTTGTCGGCATTGTGACAAACAGGGACACATTGCCAAAGTCTGACGGAACAAGAGAAATTACAGTCCCAGGCAGCGAGACGGCACCCCCCCCAACCAGAGACCGGCACGCAGAGAGCTGGTGGAGCCACGAAGGAAGAAACAAGTGGCTCGGCGAAAGCAGGCGAAAGGAAGAGACCCACCAGATGGTCATCATCGGGCACTCGAATACAACCGATGCCCGAAAGGTGCACGTACAGGTGAACATCGAAGGCCAACCATGCAACATGGAGGTGGATTCCGGATCCTATCTCTCCATGGTCTCCTGGAATACAATCAAGCGTCTGGTACCTAGCATACGCAGACGTGAGTTGGAGAACCAGAGGCTGACCCTGAAAGACTACCAGGGGAACCGGATTCCCGTGGTCGGAATCGGACATTTTCAGGTAGTCTTCAAGGAACATACAGAGGTACTTCCGCTGACCATCGTGGATAAAGACCGCCCAAGCCTGCTGGGACTGGAATGGTTCACACCGTTGGGGATCGAGGTGACCGGCATCAACCACGTCGGGGAAGCAGACTGGGAAGAGACTCTCATGAGGGACTTCTAGGAGGTCTTCAACGGCGAATTAGGCAAGTACCGTGGGTCCCCAATATTGTTTAATTTGAACCCAAATATTGCCCCAATCCGCCTAAAACCGAGGCGAGTCCCATTCGCACTCAAGCCAAAGATTGATGAGCAATTGGACAAGCTCATCACACAAGGGGTCCTGGAGCCGATAGACCACGCTCGATGGGAGACCCCAATAGTCACCCCAATAAAGCCAGACGGGTCCGTGAGAATCTGTGGTGACTACAAGGCCACCCTCAACCATGCGCTGCAGCAGAGTGCTTACCCCATCCCAGTGATACAGCACCTCCTACACTCACTGGGGGGAGCTCGATCTGGCGCAGGCATACCAGCAGCTGCCAGTCGACGCCGAGACTGCTGAGGCGCAAACCATCGTGACCCACCGGGGGGCATTCCATTGCAAGAGGCTCCAATTCGGAGTCAGCGTAGCCCCAGGGGTGTTCCAGAGTTTAATGGAATGACTATTACAAGGCATAAAAGGGGTGGTGCCCTACTTCAATGATGTGTTAGTGTCAGCGAAAAACAAAAGCCAATTGGGGAGCCAGCTCAGGGAGATCCTAAAAAAATTCAAAGACGCAGGACTAAAAGTAAAAAAAGAAAAGTGCCAGCTATGCACAGAAAAAGTAGAATTCCTGGGGTACCTGATTGACAAAAATGGAATCCACCCCACCGAGAAGAAGGTTAAAGGCATAAAGGAAGCCCCTAGACCACAGAATAAAACGGAACTGCAGGCTTTCCTAGGACTTATTAACCTTTACAACGTTTTCTTGCCACAGAAGGCAACAATGGCAGAGCCCCTTCATAGACTGCTGGACAAGACAGCCACCTGGTCCTAGGGCAAGCGGGAAGAAACCGCATTCCGGAAAATAAAAGAATTGCTAACATCGGAATCAGTCCTCATACAGTATAGTGAAACCCTACCGCTAACCGTGACCTGCGATGCCTCACCATTTGGTGTCGGAGCCATCCTAAGCCACACTCTGCCAGACAGGAGAGAAGCGCCCATCGGATTCTTCTCCAAGACATTGCCCAGGGCAGAGAGGAATTATAGCCAGCTGGACAAGGAGGCGCTAGCAGCAATCACTGGCGTGAAGCGGTTCCACGAGTACCTGTACGGTAGGACCTTCTCCCTTATCACCGATCATAAACCTCTCCTGGGAATCCGGGCAGGGGACAAGGCCACCCCTAACATTTTGTCGCCACGAATGACGAGGTGGTCCGAGTTCCTTGCCGCCTACAACTATCAATTAATACACCGCCCCGGGAAAAGCATCCCACACGCAGACACACTGAGCCGCTCCCCCCTACCCGACCTGGAAGACGACCCGGCACCCACCACGGCCACACTGCAGATAGAGACACTACCAACCCATCCATAACCGCGTCAGACATTGCCAGAGAAACTATTAAAGACAGGCAACTGGTGCGAGTTTTGAACTGGGTGGAAAAAGGGTGGCCGGAAACCGATGGCGGCGAACAGTTTAAACCTTTCCGGAACCGGCAGACCGAACTATTTACACAGAGGGGTTGCATATTATGGGGGGACAGAGTGGTGGTTCCGGGGATAATACAAAAAAGAGCACTGGCTATGCTGCATGAGGAACACCCAGGCATCGTCAAAATGAAAGCCCTGGCCAGGAGTTACGTTTGGTGGCCAGGGATGGACAAAGACATTGAGAAATGGGTGGCAACATGCGAGAAATGCCAGAAAGCCAGACCAAACCCCACTTCCGCACCTACCCTCGAATGGGAGACACCCAGGGGACCATGGTCAAGGGTCCATATAGATTTTGCAGGACCAACAAAGGGACATATATTCTTAATAACAGTTGACGCTTACTCGAACTGGCTGGAGGTTAGCGTCATGAAATCTACCACCACGGAGGCCGTTATTAAAAAACTAACAAAACTGTTTGCCACCCATGGACTACCGGACCTGCTAGTATCAGACAATGGGCCACAATTCACAGCGCTGTCATTTGAAAAATTCCTTGCTGAACGGGGCATACGACATTTTTTGACAGTGCCCACTCATCCGGCAGCGAATGGGCGGGCAGAACAAATGGTTCGTTACACAAAAGACACAATAGAAAAAATAGACACCAGGGACATACACGACAAAATAAATAAAATGCTCATGATACAACACATAACACCCAACACGACGACAAACAAAAGCCCAGCAGAACTACTGATGGGCAGAAAATTACGATCACAACTAGACAGACTGCACCCCACTTACAACCCCGAAAAACCACCAGACTCTTCGAGTAAATACTGCATATTTACTCCGGGAGACGCAGTCTACGCAAAAAACTTCACAGGGGACCCGCTCTGGGTGCCAGCCAAAATAACCCAGGTGATGGGCCCCCGGTCATACCAGCTGGAAACAGAAGACGGGAGAAGCTGGAAACGGCACATCGACCAACTGAGGTCAAGAACAGCCACCAACAACACGGGCAACACACAAACACCACAAATAGACATTAATAAAAAAAAAACAGAGGGGGGGGGAGAAACCCCAAACATTAACCAAAAGGGAGGAGAAAACCCTCCCAGAACACAGCAACAACCCGAACACCCCCAACCCAAACCAATAGACAGGAAAACAAACCATCACTACTTACCAGCAGATGACTTCGGCAGAAGGGAACCGTCAGCGGACGAGCAATGTGAAGCCTCACCTGGAAGGAGCAGCCAAACCAGCTCAACCAGCCCGGAGAGACCAGGAGGGAGCAACGGAGCCGATAACTCGCCGACCCAGGTAGACCGGGTGGGAGTTGCAGCGGTAGGCCTGACTCACCCTTCCAGGTGGTTCCATCAAGAAGGACGAGAGTAACAAGACGAACCAGACGAAGACCAAGCAACAACTGAGCTGCGCAGGTCAAGTAGACACGTAAAGAGCCCCGCCTACTTACGGGACTACGTTACGTAGGACTGAACCAAGAGGGGAGGGGTGTTCTATATTAGCATACTCCAAATACACTTATCTGATTGGTCCACACATACTACGAGATGATTGGGCAACTGAACCGCTGTGTTTGTCTTGTTATGAATCAACTGCGATTGGCCGGACCGATCGCGGGAGATTCAAAGAGCCGTCATTGGCTGGCGAGCAGTGGGCAATCCCTATATGAAGGGCTGCCTTGGCTCCAAGATCTTGTACAGATCTATACATTCAATAAAGAGCTGAAATGTCACTCTGGTCTCCAGTCTCTTTTCCCGCGATCTAACATGGAGGGTCCACCCTTGTCCAGTTCCCAGAGGGGTTCTCGGGGGAGGGGACAACTTTGAGGTCTAATCCAAAAGTGTCCAGGGGGGGAAAGAACTGACTAGATTAGGCCATCTAGTCCAACCCACCATCGGGGATCGGGGCTGGTTCTCTGCCAAGAAAGCCTTTAGAAAGAAGCAGAACTGGAAATGTGATAATAATCCTTCCGACACCATGATAATAAAAAAGGTTTTAGAGTGTGCAGAGATGGATAGGAAACAGTACTGTGGAATTGGGAACCTATGGTACGACTGGTTAGAAGGTAGACAGAAAGTAGATAGAGGAAAGAAAGGGAGGATTTATGGTAAGATGTAACTATGTAAATAATTACATAAATCTGTGAACGAATCTATGAATGTATTAAATTGAATGTAGGAATAACCGTAACAATACTTAGTAATAATCTACATATTTAGAACATGCTGTAATAAGTGGAAATGTGTTATTAATTGTTCAATAAAGATTATTTTTTTAAAAAGTAAGAAAGGTGGGATAAAAAAATCTAATAAATACATACATACAATATTTGGATATATTAAAAACTTCATTATATCATGAAAAAAGAAAGAAGAAAGAAAGAAAGAAAGAAAGAAAGAAAGAAAGAAAGAAAGAAAGAAAGAAAGAAGGAAGGAAGGAAGGAAGGAAAGAAAGAAAGAAAGAAAGAAAGAAAGAAAGAAAGAAAGAAAGAAAGAAAGAAAGAAAGAAGAGCAAAAATGTTCACTAACTTGTCTGCTAAATGCTGGAAATGTAACCATACCCTAGGGACTTACTACTATCATATGAGGTGGAGTTGTATCAAAGCAAAAAAAAATATTGGGAGAAAATAGGTAGCTGGCTAGAAAAAAATAACTAAACAGAATATAGGCCCGAAACCAGAAGTATACTTGCTGGGCATAATTCCAGAGGGTTGTGATAAAGGAACTGCATATTTAGGTTCACATATATTGACAGCAGGAAGAATATATATTCTATTCCTATTCCTATTCTATTCCTATTCTATCTATTCATAAACTTTAAGTTTACCTTAAACTGTTTAGCGTGGACCTCACTCCATTCCTAAGAGGTCTGTAAGGGGGCGTGCATAAGCGCACCAGCGTGCCTACTGTCCCTGTCATACTGTTCCCATTTATTCATACTCAATTATATATATATATATATATATATATATATATATATATATATATATATATATATATATATATATATATATATATATATATACATATACATATACATATACATATATATATATACATATATACATACATACACTTATACCTGCTTATGCTTATATGTTTATATGTTATGTTCATACTTATACTTGTTTTCTCAGACATGCTTGAAAACTAAATAAATAAATAAATAAATAAATATTCTATCCTATCCTATCCTAAATTAATAATTTTGATCAGGCCTGTTGTATGAATCCGACCATGATGTATGTATGTAATTCTTGCACTGCTTGGCAGCAGCTCATTCAGCTTTTGGCCTCCTTTTTTTTTTTTTTTTAACAAATTTTATTAATTTTAAGGACAAACAAACCATCATTAACCATTGAATACATAAACCTCTTTCCATTATAAATTTTACAAATCGAATAAAACATTATTTTATACAACATAATTCTGTTTTACACCATTTCCATATGAACATACAAATACCTCTTATCAAATTTCTCCTTATTTCTCTTTACTCTTATTCAATTTCATTATTATTATTATTTTTCTCTATATTTATCCAATTTATAATTATCATCTATTTCTCTCTGACTTGGTTACCGTTATTCTCATCCTACATTCCTCCAAGGTTTTATTAATTCTCCCACGTACATAAACACACAAAACACAAAAATATAAAACATCTTTTAAGAAAGTAACTTGGCCCCCGATACCTCTCTCTATATGGACTTCAATTAAGTTCATGCTCATCTTATATGCCATTACCTATTTTATTTACCATTCTATATCTTCTATATAGCTTCTCCCCACATTTCACTCTTCTTAATTCTATTTTATTTAATTCATTTTAATTTAAGTCATTATATTTGTATCTTTTGTCCATTCTTTCCAAATTACCCATTTGTCTCATTCCCTATAGTAAAAAAAAAAAAGAGGATTTCTCCTGAAATCACGAATCAGAGTATGATGCCTTTCTATCATCCCCCTAAACTAACATTTAAAATAACACCTAATACCCAATCTGATTCTGCTTAGTACATTCTATCTACTAACTTTTAAAAAGAAAAATAATAAATCCAAAATGATTAAATACATAATTAAATAATAAATCTAAATATTGAATCTTGTAACATTCCAATTATCTTTTTCAAAAACAAATTTTTATTTTTATTTTTTTTATTTATTTGATTTGCCAATTGTTTACAAGATAATAAGTATAAGTGTATACATAGTTGTGAATACATGAAATGGGTACATATAAGAAAAATAAAAGAAGAATAAGAGAAACAATAGGACAGGGACGGTAGGCACGATGGTGCGCTTATGCACGCCCCCTACAGACCTCTTAGGAAAGGGGTGAGGTCAATAGTAGACAGTCTAAGGTTAAAGTTTTTGGGGTTTGGGGAAGAGACTACAGAGTCGGGTAGAGTATTCCAGACATTGACCACTCTATTGCTGAAGTCGTATTTCCTGCAATCAAGTTTGGTGCGGTTTACTTTGAGTTTGTATCTATTGTGTGCTCTTGTGTTGTTATGGTTGAAGCTGAAGTATTCATTGACAGGTAGGACATTGCAATGTATGATTTTATATACCATGCTTAAGTCAGACCGAAGACGGCGTAATTCAAGGTTTTCTAGTTTTAGAATTTCAAGTCTGGTGGCATAAGGTATTCTACAACGAGTAGAAGAGTGGAGAACTCTTCTTGTGAAATATTTCTGGACTTTCTCAATTGTGCTAATATCAGATACGTAATGAGGGTTCCAGACTGATGAACTGTATTCGAGTATTGGTCTAGCAAATGTTTTGTATGCTCTGGTTAGTAGTGTGATATTACCAGAGAAAAAACTACGTAGGATTAGGTTAACAATTCTTAATGCCTTTTTGGCTATGTAGTTGCAGTGGGCTCTTACACTTAGATCATTAGAGGTGAGTATTCCAAGGTCCTTTACAGAGCTTGGGTCATCAACAAGATCTTGACTATTCAGCTTGTATTTTATTTTCTGATTTTTTTTTGCCAATATGTAAGACAGAGCATTTATTTGTTGAGATTTGAAGTTGCCATTTGTTTGACCATTCAGATACATAGTCAAGATCTTTTTGTAGGGTAGCAGTATTGTCTGTGGTATTGAACAGCTTTACATCATCAGCGAAGAGAACGCAATTGCTCTTAATATGATCACAGAGGTCGTTTATGTAGAGTATGAAGAGAGTTGGTCCTAGAACACTGCCCTGGGGGACACCACTATTGACAGGTACTGGATTTGATAGGGACGCTCCCGATTTTGACCATTTGTTGTCTGTTTGACAGGAATGCTTCTATCCAGTTATTCAGTTGTCCAGAGATACCATAGGATTTTATTTTTAGGAGTAGTTTGTCATGTACCACTGAATCAAAGGCTTTACAGAAGTCTATGTAGATTGCGTCTATTGCTTTGCCCTGGTCGAGTTGTGTCGTCCATATGTTTTTGCAGTGTAAGAGTTGCAGATTACAGGATAATTTTTTTCTGAAACCAAATTGTTTATTGGAGAGTAGGTTGTTTGTCTCTAAGTGGAGGATGATGGATTGGTTAATAATTGATTCCATGACTTTACAGGTGACGCAGCATAAGTAGATTGGCCTGTAATTTTCAACTAGGCTTGGGTCTCCCTTTTTGAAGATGGGGATGACTGTGGCTTGTGACCATAGGTTAGGCAAGGAGCTGGTCCTGAAAGATTTTTCAAAGATTATGCTTAGAGGTTTGGCTATGGCAGTGGATAGCTTTCTTAAGAAGTAGGCACATATTCCATCCGGTCCAATAGATAGAGATGGTTTTAGATTGCGTAGTGATTTTTCGACATTGTCTTCTGTGAAATCGATATGTATTAGATCATTGTTGTTATCTGTGGTACGGCTAGGAAATACTGGGCATGATCCATTGCTGTTTACAAATACTGAGCGAAGAATGTGTTAAAGATGTTGGCTTTAATGGTGTCGTCGTTGCAGTCTTTACCATCAGGTCCTATCAAGGGAGGATGGACCTTGAGTCTTTTAGTTTGTTGTTTACAAAATTGTAAAAAGCTCGGGTGGAATTGGTGCTTAGAAGGTTTTCCTCTTGTTTAATGTGATAATTGGTGCATTCAGTCTTTATCTGGTGGCATAAATTTTTGTATCGGTTTTGAAATTGGCAACGTGACCAGATTTGTTTTTCCGCCAGAGTGATCTCTTTTTGGATTGAAGTTTCCTTATTGATATGGGTAATCTGCTTTTTGTTTTGTTTTGGGAGTTGTTGTTGGAACATATAGTTTGATGACTCTTTTGACTTCAAGTAAAAATATGTTGTAATGGTCTTCAACGGTATTGCATCCAGTGAATAGAGATTGCCAATCAAGGGATGAGAGATCGTTGTCTATAAGATCATAGTTGCCTTTTTTGAAGTTACAATAGGGGATTACATCATTGTGGTGATTTTTGTGTGGATGTATGTTGAGACAAAAGTCAATCATATTGTGGTCACTACTGGAAAAGGGTTCTTTAGTTTGTATTCCGTAAATTAGGTTCAAACTGTTGCAGAAGATGAGATCGAGGCAGTTGTTTAGTCTAGTGTTGTTGATTACTAGTTGTTCCAGTCCCAGATTTGTAATAGCATTGTAGAAGGTTGTGTGTATGATTTCAGTTGTACAATCATTTAGGGTCCAGTCAATATGAGGTAGATTGAAATCACCAAGAAGGATAAAAGGGTATGGGGAGGATGCAGCCCATGTTAGTAATGTATTTAGCTTGTTTACATGTTCGATGTCATAATCAGGTGCTCTGTAACATAGTAAGAATCGAATTGTGATATTTGAGGATAGTTCACAGATGATGGTTTCAGGAAGGGCAAACTCCTGGGTAACTTGGATATTTTTTAGATGTAAGGATTTTTTATAGAATATAGCAACACCACCTCCTCGACGATTTTCACAATCTGATCTGTAAATATGATAGTCTCTTACTGTGGTAATGGAGTCGGGGAGAGATGCATTGAGCCATGTTTCACAGACAAATATAATGTCGAAGTTAGCCATATTTAGGAGGAAGAGAAATTCAGGTATTTTATTCACGAGGCTTCTTGCATTGAGTAGTTTGCATTTAAGGCCGGCAGTAGTTGGAATTGAGGTAGTTGGGGCGTGCGTGCCTAGTCTTGGGTGATGGTGGATGGGTTGAGGTAGGGTTGTGGTTGAGGGTAAAAGCTGAGTATTGGGTTGCGTGGCTTACTTTTGATACAGTCAGCATGGTAGTCAATGTACAGGTCCTTCTCTCCATTGTCTAGACGGTTTTTGAGTTCGATGCGGAGTACACGGGAGCGGGCACGTTGCTGTATGGTTAGGTCAGGGCGGCAACGGAGGTTCTTATGGTTGGTGTTGGTTTTGGCGAGTGAGTTTATAGTATAAATGAATTTACGTTTGCTTGATTCATTTTTGCAAATGACCCTGCACAAGCGTGGGGCCACAGAGCCGTCTCTATTTTTGAGCTCTCGGTCGATGCGGGAAATGTCAAGTATTTCATCAGCGGAGATGGTTGATGCTTGATAATTTCTGATGATGTTTCGGACAGTTGTGATGTCATCATTGACATTGATGTCTTCTAGACCAAATAAGATGGCTTTTGGACGTTTCCGTTCACGCTCAACGGCTTCTCTGATGAGGATTGGGATATCAATATTTGTCTGGGTTGTGTTTATTTGTGGATTGGGTTTTGGATTGGATTGTGGTTGTTTGGTAGAGATGTGGTTTGTAGCTATTGGATGTTCAGGTTTTTGCGTTGTGTCTTTTTTTTCAAGGTTGGATATTCTTTCTTTTACGGCGTCCAGGGATGCTACTATGATGTTGAGGGATGATTTAATGGTTTCGATGGTAGGGGATGTTTCAATGGTTTCGATGGTATCAACTCTTTCAGACAGATCCAGTTTGGGTCTGCATGATTTGCAGAAATATGGAAACTCATTGGATGATTTTAGGTATTGAATCATCTGCTCAGGTAATCCCAAGCAGTCATGATGAGTGTATTTTTTACACAGAGAACATTTGATGGAGTTTTCATTATCCTTTAGATTTTTGTAGCATTAATGCTACAATAATAAGTTTATAATAACATCAACACCATGGTCAATTAAACTCTTTAATTAAACTCAATATTCTAAGCATTCCCTTTGATATTTTATTAAATTTTAAAATCTATCATTACTAAACATTTCAATATTTTAATCTCTTATTAATTCTTATAACATTCTAGTTTTCTATTTCTAATACAAATGCTACAGTACCATCTTATGTACCTTGCAGAATCTTTTTAAAAGAAATTATACATTACCCTTTGTCCCTAAAAAAAATTCCTTTTTTCCCATCTAGTTTCAAACCTTTGTGGCTTTTTTCCCCCTTTTCCCTTCCTTTCTTATCCCACCTGGCCTTCTTACCGCCCCCCTCCTAACCTCTGCCTTGTTAGCTTCCCTTCTCTGTTGTATTCCTTTTTTTCTTTTGCTTTCTAACATTGTATTGATTTTGCATCTTATTTTTCTCTTTCTTGGGTGTTTTTTTAAGTCTTAAGTCCTTCATTTTCCTTCCTCTCTTTCTCCTTTCTTTCTTAATTAAATTTTGGGATTCATTAAAGATGGCTTCTTCTTCTTCTTCTTCTTCTTCTGCTACTTCCATCTGTTGTTGTGTTTGTTGATAAATAGCAAGCGCCATTTCTAAAAAGAGAAAGGCTTCTTTCACAGCATCCTTGCCTTCTTTTTTTATTTTTCCATATTCTTTTCTCAGTTCATCAACAGATAAAGCCATTATAAATCTTTTCTTTTCTTTTTTTCTTTTCTTCTTAAAACAACCAAGATGTTTCAAAAGTTAGAACAGTCCCAAAGTCCCAAAGTCATCAATCAGTCCAAGCCAAAACAAAGTTCTCACTTTCTCTTCCTGGGGTAATATCAATTAAGAAAAAAAGAAAAGCCCAATCTATATTTTAAAGCCTTATTGCAATAAATTT
>NC_142010.1:26434146-26503318 GCF_049901735.1 Notechis scutatus | reverse complement strand
GGTCCGAGGTGATATAAAAACTAATCACCTCCTCGTGGTCTCCGATAACCAAACGCAACGGCTGGGTGGCACAACAAATGGGTCCAGACTAGCTCACGCCCATCAACGGTTTCCACCTTGATGGGTGATTCCACCTCAACCAAAGGGACACCAAAGTGAGTTGCGAAGGCGTCCGGTCCATAAAACTAGTAGTAGCCCCTGAGTCCACCAACGCAACCGCAGGGATCCCTCCTTCCGGGACTGTAGGAAAACCTGCGTGTCCAAAAGTAAATGTCGGGGAGGACCAGAGTTCACCTCAGCCACTTGGGGTGGTGGTGTGACACGTGCCCGACCCAGGGTTTCCCCGAGGTCGGGCCTACCCCGCTTCCTGACGGCCCAGGATTAGATTCTGGCACTGGTCTTCATGTCCCCCTCTGTTTACAAGAACTGGCAAAACGTCCCGGCCCCACACAATAAAGGCACAAGCCTTCTCTGCAACCTTCGCGAGCGTTCTTGTGCCGTCAACCGAGGGTGGAGTGCATCCAACTCCATCGCTCCTCGGTCCTGGTCATGGTATTATGGGATACCAAGGCGCGGCTTGTACTGGAGGTTGCGGCCGTGAGTGGGAGGGTAGTTCCATAACTGAGCGTTTGATCTTGTGCTGTTGAAGCCGGGCATCAATGTGCAAACATTGCACCACTAGCGCATCCAGGGTTAGAGCCGCTCCGCATGCACCAACTCATCTTGAATTTCGTCTGCCAAGCCCTCCTGAAAAGCATCCATGTGGGCTGAATCATTCCAAGTAGAGTCCATGCAGAGCAGACAAAACTCTGCAATAAATTCTTGCAAAGGATGTTTCCCCTGACGAATGTCCTTCAAACGTCTGGCCACAGTTTGACTCTTTATGGGGTTCTCATACATGACACGTAATTGTTGCTGGAAACCCTGGTAGTCATTTAATAAAGGGCTATCTTGTACCAGCAGAGGAGTAGCCCATCTAGCAGCCGGACCTGACAAGAGGCTAATAACAAACCCCACCCTAGCTCGGTCATTAGGAAAATCTTCGGGCCATAAGGACATGAATAGTTGGCACTGCCCCATAAACGCGGAAACATATCAGTCTGTCCCGAGAATTTATCCGGCACAGATACCGGGCATTTCCTAAGGGGGAGCTGGGGGGAGCAACAGGAGCCTGTAATTGCGTTACATGATTAACCAGCTGAGTTACCTGATGTTGTAAGACCTGGTTATTCTGCAAAAGTTGGTCAATCTGTTGCTGCTGTTGCTCTACCAGTTGCTTTAGTTGTGTTTGGTCCACCTTGGTTATAAGATGGAGTAATGGTTCGAAGCAAAAATGTTCTGAGTCTGTAGCCCCCAATGCAGATGGTTTTTGTTGTCTCTAAGAAACGTAGGATCAGTAAGTATGGGGTTTTTTTGGGGGGGGGGGGATGGAGTGTGTAATGGAAGGAGGATGGGGAGATTTCTCCCAAGTGTCTCCCTTTGTGGAGCTTCTGGGCTTCTTTCTGTCCTGTTTTCCCAGCCCTCCTGGAGAGCATGTGTTATCTCAGCCTCTCGCTGGGACTCCAGTTTAGATTCAGACTGAGTCTGAGGTTGGGATGCTCCTGTCTTCTCCTCAGTTGAAAAGAGGCATCCCAGTTCCCTCCCTTTCCAAGGCCTTGATCAAAGAGCAGCAGAGAAGGAGTTCCATGACAAGCTTCCTCCCCTCCCAGCTGCTGCTGCTGCTGCTTCCCCCAATTCCCCTCGGTCCATCCGAGAAGCATGAGGTCTCTCTTGGGGCAAATCAGGAGGAGATACCTTTGTAGTTTGAAGATCTTTTTGTCTTTATAAATGGGACAAAGTGACTGTGAAGCATCTCCTGGGGTTCTTCCTCCTATGGGAGGACTGTTTGGATGATCTCTGGTAGATTCTTTTGACCTTTCACTTTTTTTTATCCTTGCAGAGAAACGTCAAGGCAAAGCAGCACCAAGTGAGTAATTTGTCCTCTTTGCATGTAATCTCCAACTTAGAGCAGGGACCAGAGGCATGATTAGTTGAGAGGGTGTGTGTGTGTGTGTATGTTTGCATGTGCTATCTTCCTCTTCATGCTAAGAACCAGGTTGGGGAAGATGGGCCCCCTTTTCATTACAGCCAGGCTGTTTTTGGAAGTGGAGTCCTGAGGGAGAAACTTCTGGGACAAGGAACCTTCAAGAAGATGAGAAGATCCAGCTGGTGGAAGGTCCCCCTGACTGAGGACATGCTCTGTTTCCCAAGGAGGCAGAAAGGAAAGGCTTGGCCAAATGGGAGTCAGAATGTCAGCCTTCAAGATCTTCCTCCTTTCCTTTGCTTCTTTCTGACTGCCATGAGTAAGGGGGGGTGGAAGGGAGAAATCTATGGGATGTAAGCTGCAAATGTTGCTAACTAATATTGTATAAACTGGGGAGGGTTTCTCATTCCTGCTTAGCTTTCTCTTCTCTGCGCAACTGCAACCCTTTATCTGAGTAAGCCAAGGTCAACTAATCATCACCACCTGGAGATGTCTGCATGCTGTAGTTCACAACTTTTAATTGAAGAACCGTTTGAACTGTTGGGGTGGGAACATTTCACTCCCTTGATATATGTGATGTGCGTGCCTATTTACCCAGATTCAGAATTTTCTTGTTGCTACCACTGACTTCCAGTAAAAGACATCTTTTCTGTAATTACAAGAGTCTAAGTATTTCTTTCCTGGATTTTGAACGGAGCACCAGCTGACATTATTCTGAATCTGCATCTACCAGCCCACCCGGAGAGATAATACAATTTCTTCCCAGGGGGTCTGAACATCATGTCAACTCCAGCCAGTGACCAAGAAGACTCGCTCCTGCTAGAGGATTCTGAGGAAGCCCCCCCACCCCGGAGTCACTACTACCTGTCGGCCTGGAAGAGAGGAGCCATGGCAAGAGAGGGAAAGGAAAGACTTTTTACTAAATCAAGCCAGACGCCTCATAGATGAAGCTCTCGGAGAGCCTCACGCTGAACAAAGGTATGAGGGAGAGTGGGAGGCAGCCCCAGCCAGAAGGAGTAGAACAGCCATCCCCATAAATCAACTTGGGCTAGCGCAACAGCAAGCAGCAGCCCCGGGGCCCTCAGCAGGAAGACGTAGAACGCCAAAGTTGCCTCGTTGGAAGTAAAATATGGGGGGTCCTCAAAGAGTTGGGATTTTTCCTAGCACAAGTTTGGGGCTATATGGAGGAATACGGAGGGGATTTTTCCTCAGAAGCAGCCAAGGTTAGATGTGTTACCAGGGTGTAACTTGTCTCACCTGTATCCACAGGTGAGAATCCAAAGTTCCAAAGTTCAAATGCTCAAACAGACAAACCCAGACACGGCAGAGTTAATTGCTTCTGTTTACACAGTCCTTGGCAGTCTTCCTGGAATCTGTCTGGCAAGTCCGAGCCAACCATAAATCATAAAGCTGCAGACGAGAGAGTCAGACGCAACCCTAAAGCCAAAAGACACTTTGCTTCGAACAAGCAATAGGAGCTAGCATGTTTCCTTATATCCCCTGAAGGGGCGTGTCAGTCTCTCTAATTAATCCCTGGCCTGACGTTTCTTTGCAAATTGAGATTGACGCCTCAATCTTCTTCTAGTCCTAGCATCAAGCCAACATCAGTCAGTCTCGCCATCACCGAAGCCTCTGGCACGCTCTGTGGATCAGCTGCTGACACTTGAGGTATGAATGAAGTGGAAGGTTCTGAGATGATCGTGTCTCCGACACTCTCTCATCCTCCTCACCACTCACACCTGTGTCCTCTGATACATCAGACTCCAAACTCACAGCAGGCTCAAACCTTCCGTCTTCAGATGCATCAGATTCAAAACTCACAGCAGGCTCAACCATTCCAGTCACAACACTATCCCTCACCGCAGGGCCCTTCCCCCGAGTCTGACGATCAGGATGTGGTTTCGAGGGGAATTGTGCATGATATATCCGAATAAGGTCTGGGGGCATGCACCTTGGACACATCCTGCCAGGAACGAATCTCTGTTTCGTTTTCCAGCCTCCCTAGGAAGTACTGAAATCGTCCCTTCAGCCATCGTGAATCGTAAATGCCGACCACTGTGTTATCCGCAACAGGATCAGTGCTGGGCTCAGATGGAGAACCCGTATCTGGAAAACGGAGAGTACACGATGGGGTGTCAGGTACCAAAAGGGAGCGGTGAAAAACAGGGTGAATGCGCATGGAGCGCGGTAGGGTGAGCCGATAAGCCACAGGATTAATAACCGCCTCGATAGGGAAGGGACCAATAAAGTGATGATCCAACTTCCTAATCGGACGATCAACCCGGAGATGCTTCGTGGACAACCACACCTTGTCACCCACAGCCAATGGAGGCGTCGCCCGACATGAACAATCCGCGAAACATTTATAGTCTGCTTTCGCTCGTTCCAATTGTCTGGAAATTAATTGATGCATGCCATGTAATTCAGACAAAAAGTCTCGTGCCTCTGGAATTGGAGAATCTGCGATCGACAGGGAGAAAAACCTCGGATGGTAACCCACATTTGCGTAAAAAGGCGTCATGTGGGTGGAGGTGTGCCGAGAATTGTTAAAAGCAAACTCTGCCAATGGAAGATAAGTCACCCAGTCATTTTGCCGTTGATTAACAAAACATCTGAGGTATTGGGCGAGGATGCCAATTACTTTCTCAGTCCTGCCATCGGTTTCCGGATGGTGCGCCGACGCTAAACATACTTGTACCCGTAGCGCATTCATTAGGCTTTTCCAGAATTGAGCGGTGAACTGAACACCGCGATATGAAACAACTCTGTCGGGTAAGCCATGTAAACGGAATACGTGTTGTATGAAAAGCTGGGCAGTAACACGAGCCGATGGTAACCTTCTACACGGGATGAAATGGGCCATCTTGGTGAGCATGTCAACCACCACAAGTACCGTCATATAACCCGACGACGAGGGCAAGTGCGTTAAAAAGTCCATAGAGATCGCCCCCCAGGGTCGGTTCGGAGTCGGAAGTGGTTGAAGAAGTCCAGGAGGCGCACCTGATGCAGCCTTCGCTTGTCGACACGTAATACAAGAGGCGACGTAAGAAAAGACGTCATGTCGGACTCGAGGCCACCAAAAAGTCCGTGTGACCAGGTGAAGAGTTTTAAAGAAGCCAAAGTGGCCAGCAGTAGGATTGTCATGACATTGAGTCATGGTGAGGGCTCTAAGTGTCCTGGTGGGTAGGTACAATAGTCCTCGATGCCGTAGCACCAACCTTTTCGATGCCAACCTTTTCGACGCGCTGCCCGGTTCCGCGTCAGCTGTGCGCCGCGCCCAGTTCGGGCGTCAGCTGGCGCCGCCATCTTTTTGACTAAAATCACTTCCGGTGACGTCACGAAGTGATTTTTCGTCAAATATGGCGGCGCCAGCGCTTCTGGTGAGCTTTTCGGGTAGAAATGGCTTTCTACCCGAAAAGCTCACTAAAGCGCTGGCGCCGCCATCTTTTTGACGAAAAATTGCTTTTTTTACCAAAAAGATGGCGGTGCCCAGCAACCAGCGGCCCGGTAAGGCTTGTTCCGCGGCCCGGCACCGGTCCGCGGACCGCGGTTGGGGACCCCTGCCGTAGCAAGCCCTCCTCTAGAGTCCATGGGAGTCAGGTTCAATTTCCCCCATTCTTTGCTGTGACCAAGCGCCTAAGCGCTGCGCCCTCTTACTCGAGCCCTCAAATCCACGGGTCCTGAATAATTGCCAAAGATTCTGGTGGCAGCACTGTACGTGGAGGAAGAGGGTCCTCGGGACCAATGTACTCGGGTTTACGAGACAGGGCATCCGCTCTCCGATTTTGTCCACTGGGAACGTATGTGACTGAAAAGTTGAACCTAGCGAAGAACAACGACCACCGGAACTGTCGTTGGTTCAACTTCTTGGCAGTGGACAAATGTTCCAGGTTACGGTGATCCGTCCAAACCTCCACCTTGTGCCAAGCCCCCTCCAGATGATGTCGCCAGGTCTCAAACGAAGCCTTGATGGCCAGCAACTCCTTCTCCCAAATGGTATAATTGCGCTCAGAAGTTGTGAGCTTCCTTGAATAATATGCGCATGGAAAAAGAGGTGCGCCATCCATTGGGGCTTGTAACAACACCACCCCAATAGCTACGTTAGAGGCATCTGTCTCGACCACAAATGGATGATTCGGATCAGGATGCCTCAATATAGGTTCAGCAACGTAGGCTTTCTTTAGAGCCTCAAAAGCCTGTTGCTGCGGGGGCCCCCACTGGAACGGGACCTTCTTGCGAAGGAGCTGGGTGATGGGATCCATCAGCTTGGCAAAATCCGGGATGAAGGTCCTGTAGTAATTAGCAAACCCCAAGAGACGTTGCACGTCCTTTACTCGACGAGGGGTTCCCAACTACACAAGGCCTCTACTTTCCTTGGGTCCATGGCAATGCCCTCGGGAGAGATGATATGCCCCAAGAACTCTATGGAAGTCTGCAAAAGAGGCATTTCTCCAGCTTCGCATAGAGTTTATGCTCCCAAGACGTTGTAATACCTGACGGACTTGGCGAAGGTGGCTGTCCCTGGACCGAGAGTAGATCAAAATGTCGCCCAGGTACACCACCACGAACCGATCAAGCATGTCCCGTAAAATGTCATTCATTAAATGCTGGAAAACCGCGTGGGCGTTGGTCAACCCAAACGGCATTACGGTGTATTCAAAATGTCTGTATCAGGTGCCAAACGCCGTCTTCCACTCGTCCCCCTTCCGCATCCGCACCAGGTTGTAGACCCCTCGAAGATCGAGCTTGGTGAAAATAGTGGCCTCCCGTAACCGCTCCATCATCTCCGGAATGAGCGGCAAGGGATAACTATTTCTCACCGTGATGATGTTTAACCTGCGGTAGTCACAGCCTAAGCGCAACCTCCCCCATCTTCTTTTTTACAAAAAGGACAGGAGCAGAAAGAGGAGACGAAGATGGTCTGATCAATCCCCGGGCCAAGTTCTTATCCAAGAAATCTCGAAGAGCAGCCAATTCAGGCTCAGATATGGAATATAGACGACCCTTGGGCAGTGGGGCATCAGGTAGAAGGTCCACAGGACAGTCATAGGCTCGATGCGGTGGTAACTGATCTGCCTCCTCACTGAAAACGTCGGAGAAGTCTGATAGCTCCGGTGGTATTGAAACAGCAGGGGCGGCAATGTCCAGGCCAGCGCAGATATGTCTCAGATGGTCCACTCACTGGAGACTTGGGAAGGAAATGGCGTTCTGCACCCAAGCCACCAAAGGATCGTGCAATCGTAGCCAGGACATGCCAAAAACCAAAGGGAGATGGAGGTCCGAGGTGATATAAAAACTAATCACCTCCTCGTGGTCTCCGATAACCAAACGCAACGGCTGGGTGGCACAACAAATGGGTCCAGACCTAAGCTCACGCCCATCAACGGTTTCCACCTTGATGGGTGATTCCACCTCAACCAAAGGGACACCAAAGTGAGTTGCGAAGGCCCGGTCCATAAAACTAGTAGTAGCCCCTGAGTCCACCAACGCAACCGCAGGGATCCCCTCCTTCCGGGACTGTAGGAAAACCTGCGTGTCCAAAAGTAAATGTCGGGGAGGACCAGAGTTCACCTCAGCCACTTGGGGTGGTGGTGTGATACGTGCCCGACCTAGGGTTTCCCCGAGGTCGGGCCTACCCCGTTTCCTGACGGCCCAGGATTAGATTCTGGCACTGGTCTTCATGTCCCCCTCTGTTTACAAGAACTGGCAAAACGTCCCGGCCCCACACAATAAAGGCACAAGCCTCTCTGCAACCTTCGCGAGCGTTCTTGTGCCGTCAACCAAGGGTGGAGTGCACCCAGCTCCATCGGCTCCTCGGTCCTGGTCATGGTATTATGGGATACCAAGGGCGCGGCTTGTACTGGAGGTTGCGGCCGTGAGTGGGAGGGTAGTTCCATAACTGAGCATTTGATCTTGTGCTGTTGAAGCCGGGCATCAATGTGCAAACATTGCACCACTAGCGCATCCAGGGTTAGAGCCTGCTCCGCATGCACCAACTCATCTTGAATTTCGTCTGCCAAGCCCTCCTGAAAAGCATCCATGTGGGCTGAATCATTCCAAGTAGAGTCCATGCAGAGCAGACAAAACTCTGCAATAAATTCTTGCAAAGGATGTTTCCCCTGACGAATGTCCTTCAAACGTCTGGCCACAGTTTGACTCTTTATGGGGTTCTCATACATGACACGTAATTGTTGCTGGAAACCCTGGTAGTCATTTAATAAAGGGCTATCTTGTACCAGCAGAGGAGTAGCCCATCTAGCAGCCGGACCTGACAAGAGGCTAATAACAAACCCCACCCTAGCCCGGTCATTAGGAAAATCTTCGGGCCGTAAGGACATGAATAGTTGGCACTGTCCCATAAACGCCGGAAACATATCAGTCTGTCCCGAGAATTTATCTGGCACAGATACCGGGCATTTCCTAAGGGGGGGAGCAGGGGGAGCAACAGGAGCCTGTAATTGCATTACATGATTAACCAGCTGAGTTACCTGGTGTTGTAAGACCTGGTTATTCTGCAAAAGTTGGTCAATCTGTTGCTGCTGTTGCTCTACCAGTTGCTTTAGTTGTGTTTGGTCCACCTTGGTTATAAGATGGAGTAATGGTTCGAAGCAAAAATGTTCTGTCTCACCTGTATCCACAGGTGAGAATCCAAAGTTCCAAAGTTCAAATGCTCAAACAGACAAACCCAGACATGGCAGAGTTAATTGCTTCTGTTTACACAGTCCTTGGCAGTCTTCCTGGAATCTGTCTGGCAAGTCTGAGCCAACCATAAATCAAGACGCTGCAGACGAGAGAGTCAGACGCAATCTCTAAACCCAAAAGACACTTTGCTTCAAACAAGCAATAGGAGCTAGCACGTTTCCTTATATCCCCTGAAGGGGCGTGTCAGTCTCTCTAATTAATCCCTGGCCTGACGTTTCTTTGCAAATTGAGATTGACGTCTCAATCTTCTTCTAGTCCTAGCATCAAGCCAACATCCGTCAGTCTCGTCATCACTCGAAGCCTCTGGCACGTTCTGTGGATCAGCTGCTGACACTTGAGGTATGAATGAAGTGGAAGGTTCTGGAGATGATCGTGTCTCCGACACTCTCTCATCCTCCTCACCACTCACACCTGTGTCCTCTGATACATCAGACTCCAAACTCACAGCAGGCTCAAACCTTCCATCTTCAGATGCATCAGATTCAAAACTCACAGCAGGCTCAACCCTTCCAGTCACAACACCAGGGCTCTGGAGGAACAGCTGCAAAGTGGATGGTGACTTTGCATAATGATAATGCTTCCCAGCTGTTGAATTATGACCTGTTCATGACTGCACTGCGGGCAAGGTTTAAGGACCCACTGGCGGAACGTAAGGCCAGGATTAAGATTAAGACCATAAATCAGGGGCGGAGATCAGTGGCTGACTACACCCAGGAATTTAGAGAGCTGGCGTGTTATATTCGAGCCTGGTCCCAAGTAGCCCTGATAGAAGCGTTCACAGATGGCTTAAATGAAGATGTATACCAGAGCTGCATTTCCAGAAGAGATCCCAATGATCTGCAGATGTGGTACGTGTTGGCAGCAGAGGTGGAAATTGATTTAACATGAAACAGACGCTGGGGAGGCTCTGGTTGGAGCAAGCCCTCCCCCGCACGTCTTCAAGAAGCCTCCAAACCCCAAAAGGGAGGGGTGGCGGTGAGACTCAAGACTACTGTCTGCTTCCGATGTCAGAAGGAAGGTCACCGGGCTGCAGACTGCTGGACCAAGTTGGAACCAAAGGGGGTGCCAACAGGAAAAACAAAAACCCCGGAAAAAACCCCAGCGAAGCCTCGCGAAATAGCACTTACGACGGGGGAGGTTGTAGAGGTCGCCCATCCGAAGGGAGATGGGCTGGGATCTCCAACCTCCTCTGAAGAGAGTGAGGTGGATTCGGAAGACGACTCATTGGTAAGTCCAAACAAGGGCCCTATGACCATTCCAGTGCAGTTAATGGCACCCGCATCGGGGGCCAAGGCGGAAATGCCGGCCTTGCTAGACTCTGGGTGCACAAGGTGTGTGATCAACCTGTTAGTAGTACAGAAGAGGGCTTAAGACTAAAAACTTTAAAAACGCCCATAGCCTTTTGCCAATTGGATGGATCAGTGGCGGGGGGCAGGCCTGTACGTTTCATAACGGAACCCATAGAAATGACGATGGGGAAGCATAGAGAGACTCTGTCTTTTATTGTGGCCCCTGGGGTGGAACAGCCGCTAATACTGGGATTTCCCTGGCTCCAGAAATGGAACCCCCACATAAATTGGAGAAGAGGGTCATTGTGTATACGTACCGACCAGCCCCCGGAAGGGGAGGTGCGATCTCAACCGAAACTCCAGAATCCTATTGACCTAGCTTCCACGGGCACTGAGGAACTGAAGTGGGAGGAGAAAATTCCGGAGGAATACTGGGACTTAAAGGAAGTATTCAGTGAGAAGGCCTCAGATGAACTTCCCCCTCATCGTTCAACAGATTGTAGTATTGAATTTTTACCTGGAGTGAAACTCCTGAAACCGAAACTGTATTCGATGATACCGCAGGAATTAGAGGAGCTGCGGTCGTTTATCGATAAAAATTTGAAACGTGGTTTCATCCAGCCCGCTAGACCCCGGGTAGCGGCTTCAGTACTGTTCCGTGAAAAGAAAGATGGCCCCTTTCGCTTATGTGTTGATTACAGAAACTTGAACGCCATTTCCGTGGAAAACGTGTACCCCCTCCCCCTGATGAAGGACATGCTGGCCCACTTGTCCAAGGGGAACATTTTTACGAAGCTCGACTTAAGAGAAGCGTACTACTGGGTTTGAATTAAGGAAGGGGACGAATGGAAAACCGCTTTTAACTGCCCGATAGGTTGTTTCCAGTTCCGTGTTCTTCCATTTGGCCTACAGGGAGCCCCAGCAGTATTCATGCAGATGATTAATCAGGTTTTACATTAACATTTATACAAGGGGGTTTTGGTCTACCTCGATGATATCCTTATATACAGAGAGACTTGGGATGAACATGTGAAATTGGTGCGGTCAGTCTTAAAGAAACTCCAAGCAGCTAAGTTGTATGCTAAATTGTCCAAATGTGAGTTCCATCAGGAGAAAATGGATTATTTGGGGTATCGCATCTCACATGAGGGCATAGAAATGGATCCAGGAAGGTGCGTGCCGTGTTGGAGTGGGCCCCCCCCCATGCACCAGAAAACAACTTCAGAGTTTCTTGGGATTCGCCAATTTTTACCGACAATTTATCCCGGCTTTTGCAAAGATAGCACTGCCTATCACGAACCTCCTAAAAACCAAAGGGGAGGTGAAACCAAAGCCTAGTAAGCCACTGGAGTGGTCCATGGAATGTCAAACGGCCTTTGAAAAGCTGAAACAACTGTTTGCTGCTGAACCAGTGCTAAAGCACCCGGACATGGATGCTCCTTTCGTAATCCAGGCCGATGCGAGTGATGTGGCGGTGGGAGCTGTTTTGTTGCAAATTAATGACAGGGGGATTTTACAACCCTGTGCATATACCACCCGTAAACTATCTGAAACCGAAAGAAGGTGGGCAGTGTGGGAAAAGGAAGCTTTTGCAGTTCGTTGGGCCCTTCTCACTTGGAGACATTTCTTGGAAGGAGCAAAACACCTGTTTGAGGTGTGGACCGACCATAAGAATTTAGAGGCCTTAAAAACGCCTCGGAAGCTGTCCCCCAAACAAGTTAGCTGGGCTCAGTACTTTAAAAGGTTTAATTTTTCATTGAAGTACATTCCAGGGGGAGGAACTTCATGGCAGATGCTCTATCTAGACTACCTCAATATAATAGTGCTCGCCAGGAAGTAGTACGGCCGATTGTCCCAATCGAACATTTGGCAGCTCCTGTAGTTACTAGAGCCCAAAAGAAGAAGAAGGAAGTGGATCTATCGAATGATTTAACTGCGCAATTAAAGGATGCTCTAAAACTCGATGATTGGTTCCTGGCTCACTCGAATAGCTGTACAGTTAGAGATGGACTAGCTTGGGTGGGAGCCAAGTTGTATGTGCCAGAGAAACTGAGGAGCCAAATCTTACAACAAGCTTATGATTCTAAAGCGGCTGGTCACTTTGGATTCGTGAAAACCTTACACCTAGTTAAGTGGCAATTCTGGTGGCCTACTTTGAAGAAGGACATTGAAACTTATGTGGCTAGCTGTTCTATTTGTGCATCAGCCAAGAGACCTCCTGGTAAGCCAGCAGGGTTATTACAAAATATGGCTAGACCAACGGCTCCGTGGAAGGAAATTTCTATGGACTTTATAGTGGAATTACCCAAAAGCGGGCGAAACACAGTTATTTGGGTGGTAACTGATTTGTTTTCCAAGCAAGTACATTTCATACCTTGTTTGAAGATTCCATCTGCAAAAATGTTGGCTAAACTGTTTATATTGCATGTCTATAGATTACATGGGGTTCCTGCGTGCATAATCTCTGACGGGTGTTCAATTTACCTCGAACTTTTGGAGGGAGTTCCTGGAGTTATTGGACTCCGCCCAGGGATTAAGCTCCGCCCACCATCCCCAAACCAATGGGGCATGTGAGAGGACTAACGCAGTATTGGAGCAGTACCTTAGATGTTACATAAACTATCAGCAAGATAATTGGACTGACCTATTACCATTTGCTGAAGTCGCATATAACAATTCTATCCACAGTAGTACTGGATTTACTCCCTTCAAGGTGGCATCGGGACAAGACTTTGTACCCATACCTGAACTCCCTTGTGAGAGGCCTTGTATTCAGTCATTAGATGAATGGATAACACAACTCCAGCCTAATTGGCCAGTCGCTCGTAAAGCATTGGATGACGCACATCGGGCTCATAAGAAATTTGCAGACAAAAAGAGGACTCCACAAAACCCATATCAAGTGGGCGATAAAGTCTTTTTGTCCACTAGATATCTACAAACCACTCAAAAGTCAAATAAACTTGGTCCTAAGTATGTTGGTCCTTTCGATTGAACGAATTGTAAACCCTGTGACAGTCCAATTGAAATTACCTAAAAGCCTTCAAACGAATTCGCCCGGTTTTCCACGTTAGTTTGTTAAAACTTGAACATACTTCCGATCTGAGACCGATCCAGACCGACCCTCCTGTACCATTGCTTATTGACGGCGAACAACATTTTGAAGTTAAAGAAATTCTAGACTCTCGACAACGGAGGGTCGGCTCCAATATTTGGTTGCTTGGAAGCATTTTCCTTCGTCCCAGTCGTGCCTTTTATATTTCCCTCTTTTACAGGACTGACTTTTTTTTCTAGGAGGGCCGAATGTCAGCCTTCAAGATCTTCCTCCTTTCCTTTGCTTCTTTCTGGCTGCCATGAGTAACGGGGGGTAGAAGGGAGAAATGTATGGCATGTAAGCTGCAAATGTTGCTAACTAATATTGTATAAACTGGGGAGGGTTTCTCATTCCTGCTTAGCTTTCTCTTCTCTGCGCAATTGCAACCCTTTATCTGAGTAAGCCAAGGTCAACTAATCATCACCACCTGGAGATGTCCGCATGCTGTAGTTCACAACTTTTAATTGGAAGAACCGTTTGAACTGTTGGGGGTGGGAACATTTCACTCCCTTGATATATGTGATGTGCGTGCCTATTTACCCAGATTCAGAATTTTCTTGTTGCTACCACTGACTTCCAGTAAAAGACATCTTTTCTCTAATTACAAGAGTCTAAGTATTTCTTTCCTGGATTTTGAACACCAGCTGACACAGAAGCTCCATAAAATCAGGGGTCCAAAGGGGGCATTTTGGAAGAAAAGGAGCTTTGGGGGATGCCAGGTGGATCTCCTCTTGGTCTCCCACTACAAGGCTCTCTAAGTACAAACTGGTTACTCAAAGAAAGCTTGGATCCATCTGTTTCTTTTTAGATCAGCTCTGACTTCTGGCTTTGTGTGATATACATATAAATTTTAAGAATTCTTTCTGAGGCCTTTTAGCAAAAGCTGTTTGGTTCAAACTCTCTCCATGTATTGATGGGTCTTTGACTGTGTGTGAGAGAGAGAAAGGGAGGGAGGGAGCTGGAGTGAGAAAGAGCTGAGATACTCCATCTATAAGCCAAGAGAGCGACTTTCTCACCCTCTTTTTCTTTCTTTTCCAGCAAGTGACGGAGGATCCAACAGACCAGGGTAAGTTGGAGGGAGCTGCTCTGTCTCTTTCCAAGACTTTGGGTGGATGAGGGGATGAAAAGAGGAGAGTCCCCCCCCCCTTTAAAAAATATTTAGAGTCTTCTTTTTCTTTGATTTTTAAAGTTAACCTACCCATTTCTGCACATTCCAGTTCTTTTTTATTATATTCTCGTCTGTGGGAGTTTTCTTCATTTTTCCAGTATTGTGCGTATACAATCCTGGCTGCTTTTAAAATATGTAAAATTAGATATGTATTACCTTTATTATAGTTTCCTGGTAGCATGCCCAACAGGAATATCTCAGGTTTGAAATCTTATGTGTTGTTCTATCATAGCTTCGAAGTTTATTCCAATATTTTTTGCTTTGGGACACGTCCACCACATATGAACCTGGTATTTGGTTACATTTCCAACATTTAACAGATTTATCTTTGTACATATTTGCTATTCTTGCAGGTGAAAAGTGCCATCTATTAAACATTTTATAGAGATTTAGAATCTGGTCTAGCTCATTTGGTTCTTTATAAAACCCAGACGCCTTCCTATCGTTTTCATATCTGGGTTGTATCTGTAATTGTGGCCACTATGATAGGTCAATCCCTAATCTCTTTAGTTCTTGTTTTTAGTTCCTTTCATATAGTATGTCCTTGTATCTTATGATTTTTTCCATATTCATAACTTTTGGATGTACCAACGCCTCAGGGATGGGATCCGACCGGTATAACTACCGGTTCTGACGCTCTGCATCGTGTGCGCATGCATGAGTTGCGTGAGAGGTGTGAGTGGAATTTACGACCTGCTGAGCTGCCTGGACAGCTGAGCAGCGCTGCATGCGAGTGCACAGTGGTTGAAAATCACTTTTTTCCTGCTTTTTCAACCGCAGCTGTGTCACGCAAAACAGCTGCGGTTGAAAAAGCAGGAAATAAAGGTCAGGTAAGAGCCCAGGCAAGCGAGTGGGCCAAAACAGCAGCAGACAGAACCAGTTCTATGTATGCTCTCTGTTTGCTGCTTTTCATAGCAACAGGTTCTACAGAAGTGGACAGAACCGATAGAATCCCACCCCTGCAACGCCTCCATTGTAGATAATCAAACTGGTATTTTCAAATAATGTTGCTCTTAAATTTTGGTCCATACTAACAGTAATGCATTCTTAATGTAGTGCCTCTGGAAATATCTATGTATCTCACCCTTCTCGTACCATCCCAATTGCAGATCATGACCCTCCAGTGTTAGTAATCTTGTATTTCTCAAATTAATCCACTCTTTCACCCATGTAAGTGCTGATGCTTGGTAGTATAGCACCCAATCTGGAAGACCAAAACCCACCTCTACTTTTAACATCTTATAGCATTTTTTACTTTATTCTTGCTTTTTTAACTTGCCATACAAATTTAAATATCTTATCTAATGCTTCAAAATATTTTCCCCCATCTTTAATTTCAGGAAGAGACACGAACTCCAACAGTTCAGACCAGAATTCCACCCACTTAGGCTGAGAGGTAAAGGCACCAGGGGAGACCAGGAGTTCTAGTCCCACCTTAGGCATGAAAGTCAGCCGGGTGTCACAAAATTCACTTTCCTTGCACTGATTTGTTCTGCAGAGGAGGAGGGAGAAGTCTCCGTGTTGGAAATAAGGAGAAACTTTCTGACAGTGAGAACAGTGAACCAACGGAACAGCTTTTCCTTGTTAGTTGTGGGAGCATCATCACTTGAGACTTTCGAGAGGAGATTGGACTGCCATATGTCAGAAATGGTGTAGGGTCTCCTGCTTGGGCAGGGGGTTGGACTAGATGACCTACAAGGACCCTTCCAATGTGCCCAGATGGGTTTAGGGTGTGGCCCCAACCGAGATCCCAGGCAGGATTGTTGGGGTTCCAGGGGTCCCCTGAGAATCTCTCCTGGCACTCAGGACGCTCCCACCCCACGATTCTATTTGGGACTCCCTGTTTCTGACTCTGGGTTGACATGATGGGCTTGTGGCTACTGTACCAGCCTCCCTGCCGCATGGCCACCTCCCTGGCTGAGCTGCTGGAGACCCTCTCAGGGTTGGCATGGACTGGCCCAGGATTATGGTCCTGGGAGACTTCAATCTGCCATCCCTGGGTTTGGCCTCGGAAGCAGCCCAGGAGTTCCTGGCCTCCATGGTGTCCGTGCACCTCTCCCAGATCGTTCTGGACAGGATTTTCTTGTCAGAGCAAAGGCAACGTGATCTGATGGGGGAATCTGGTTTTTATTTATTGTTTTAAATATTCCACATGGGATTTTATTGAACTTTACTGTGAGCTGCCTAGAGTCACCTTAATGAGATGGGTGGGATGGAAGTTTAATTAATAAAGTAATGAAAAGCTTTATGTCCTCTGAGAAGTTTGTGAGGCTGAAGAGGTTGAATGGAGAAGAGAGAGATTTCTCCTCCTCACAGGACAAGACATTCATTCATTCTGTGTCTTCTTCTCCAATCCAGGGAGCAACCAGGCCGCTTAGTGAGTGTAGGTGAGTGGACTGGTAGGGGCCACATGGGGTGAGAGGGAGGAAGGGGAGGGGAGGGCTTGGGGTCCAAGGATAGTTTAATATAATAATAGTTTACAATAGGTTGCATCACCTTCCTGGGCTTTTTCTGATTAATTTTAGTGGATAGAGATTAGAGGTTAAAGTTGAGGTTTAGAGATGGGTTTATAGAGAATGGGGTGAGGAATAGGATGAAAAGAATATTGTTATATATACCTTTATTTAAGATATGTAAAGTGAATATCGGAGGTTAAGATTAGAATTTGAAAAAGGGTGTTATTAGGTATGCCCAAAATAATGTTATTACTATTAGAAGGATATAGCAATTGTCAGTAATTGAAAAATGAAGGATTATGTGCTGATACAGTTATGTATAACAACTTTAGACCAGGTAAATTGGACTAATTTAGTAATGCTCTTTTATTATTGATTTTGTATCAAAATAAAGGACACTTAGATACCACACTGTTTACAAAATGATATTGATGTATCTTTTTAAAAGAAAAAACTTTACAAAAATAGTTCATTGGTTTTACTTGAAGAAAGATTTATTTGTTAAAAAAGAAATTTATTTGTGCAATGTTTTAATGTTTAAAAACAAATTTCCACACTTTACAACGTTACTATAGCAGTGTCTACATTGTAAATATCTTCTATTAATGTCATATACATCTGTCTTGGATTCTTCGTCATTCTAGGTATTTTATACATATATACATTTTTATTTACATTTATTTACACAAAAACTTTATTGTTTTGTAGTTTTATAGTATTACATAGATCATTTGACACCTTTGTGTCTTATTCCTATCCATTCCTACCAAACATCCCATATTTTATAATATTCTCCTTCTTTATCCTTAATAATAATTTTGTTAATCCATCCATCTCTGCGCATTGATATATCTTATTAATAATTGTGGCTTCTGTAGGGGTGTTCAAAGCCTGCTTCCAATTTTGGGCGAAAAAATTCTGTCCGCCGTTATGATACCGAGCATCAAATATTGGTATTTTCTGTACATGTTAGGTTCTAGCATTCCTAATAAAAAGATGTCTGGTTTAAATTTCACTCTCTGTTTCATTATTTTCTCTAACCATGATCTAATGTTTTGCCAGTACCTCCATGCATGAGGGCATGTCCACCACATATGGAAGTATGTTTCCTGGTTATGGGTAGAATAGAGTAAAATTCTTTATCGGCCGAGTGTGGCTGGACACACAAGGAATTTGTCTTGGTGCAAATGCTCTCAGTGTACATAAAAGAAAAGATACATTCGTCTAGAATCATGAGGTAAAACACTTAATGTTAGTCATAGGGTACAATAAGCAATCAAATCATACTAGGAAACAGTCCATATAAATCGTAAGGACACAAGCGACAGTTACAGTCATAGAGTCACAAGTGGGAGGGGATGGGCGATGAGTAATGAGACGATTAATAGTAATAGTAGTGCAGACTTTGTAATAGTTGAACAGTGTTGAGGGAATTATTTGTTTAGCAGAGTGATGGCTTTCGGGAGGAAAACTATCCTTGTGTCTAGTTGTTCTGGTGTGCATTACTTTCTAGTCCAACCCCCTGCTCAGCTAGGAAATTCTACACCATGTCAAACAGTAAACTTCTCAGGCATGTTTATGGACATCTATGGAGCAGTCCAACCAGGCTGATGGACCCCACAGAAGCCTCACAGCAGAGAAACCATTAGGAGCTCTAAGGTGGCCTTTGTGAATAACAAAATAACAGAGTTGGAAGGGACCTTAGAGGTCTTCTAGTCCAACCCAGGTCTACCGTAGACCTAAGAGGTCCTTAAAGGGGGCGTGCATAAGTGCACCAGCGTGCCTACGGTCCCTTTCTTACTGTCCCCACTTATCTCTATTTACTTCCTTTGTTTACTTCCTTCATGTTTATGTTTATACTGAAACCTGTTGTCTTGTACATAGAATAAAATAAATAACCCTATAAATAGATCCTATGCTTTTTCAGATAGGTGGTTGTTCAGTCTTTTCTTAAAAGCCTCCAGTGATGAAGCTCCCACAACGTCTGAAGGCAAGTTGTTCCACTGATCGATCAATAGATTCCACTGTTATAGTCACTGCACTATAAAAAAGAGGTTGAGACTCTAGAAAAAGTACAGAGAAGAGCAACCAGGATGATTAGGGGACTGGAGACTAAAACATACGAAGAACGGCGACAGGAACTGGGCTTGGCTAGTCTAGTGAAGAGAAGGACCAGGGGAGACAGGATAGCGGCCTTCCAATATTTGAGGGGCTGCCCCAGAGAGGAAGGGGTCAAGCTATTTTCTAAAGCGCCCAAAGGCCAGACAAGGAATAATGGATGGAAATTGAACAAGGAGAGAAATTCAACCTGGAAATAAGGAGAAATTTTATGATAGTGAGAAGAATCAACCAATGGAACAGCTTTGCCTTTGGAAGTTGTGGGAGCTCCATCACTGGAGGCTTTCAAGAAGAGTTTGGATTGCTACCTGTCATAAATGGTGTAGGGTCTCCTGCTTGGGCAGGGGGTTGGACTAGATGACCTACAAGGCCCCTTCCAACTCTCTTAATCTTTTAATTTGATTGATTGTGTGCCGTCGAGTCATTATTGACTCTTATCGACCACACAGAAGTTCTCCAAGACAATCCCTATCCCATCCTAACGGACCTATCCTAATGCTTTAACCCCTCCCATGATGCCCCCCACGGCCATCGGTCCTTCCTGCTTGCTTGAGGTTGTCCTCTTTCCGAGAAAAATCCGAGATTCCCGCCACGGCCGCTCATTGCATCTCTCCGCCTCCAGGGGTCGCCACTAAGCTTCTCTACAGTTGGCAGGGAAATTCCCCGCTTGCTCTGTCAACCTCCGCCACTGAAGCCACATAGCAACTGCTGACGCAAGGACATTCTCTTCAGCCATTGGCTGGGTGATCCCATACTGGGGTTTTGCTGTCCCTCCATCCCTCCTAACCTGGTGCCAACGTTTCCAGTGGAAGAAATGCGGGTTCAAACTTGGAGGACGAATTCAGGATTAAAATAGAGCAGGAAGGGACCTTCAAGGTCTTCTAGTCCACCCACCCCCTGCTCAGGCAAGAAATCCCACACCATTTCAAACAGTAAACTTCTCAGTCGTGTTTAAGAGTTCAAGGAAATTCAGCCCAGGATCCATGCACATCTGTGCAGCAGGCTGACGGGACCCACAGAAGCCTCACAGCAGAGAAAGCCATTAGGAGCTCTAAGGTGGCCTCCGTGAGTAACAAAATAACAAGAGTTGGAAGGGACCTTGGAGGTCTTCTAGTCCACCCCTGCTCAGGCAGGAAACTCTTATACCATTTCAGACAAGGGTTGTCCAATCTCTTCTTAAAATTCCAGTGTTGGAGCATTCACAACTTCTGGAGGGAAGTTGTTCCATAATCTGATCTGGAGGAAGCGTTCCAATATATAACGGTTTTCCACAAAGAAGAGAGAGTCAAGCTATTGTCCAAAGCACCTGAAGACAAAAACAGGAAGCAATGGATGGAAACTAATCAAGTAGAAAAGCAACGTAAGGAGAAATTTCCTGACAGTTAGAACAATTAATCAGTGGAACAACTTGCCTCCAGAGGTTGTGAACGCTCCAACACTGGAAGTTTTTAAGAAGACGTTGGAGAACTATTTGTCTGAAGTGGTACAGGGTAACTCCCTGAACAGGGAGTTACACTAGAAGACCTCCAAGGTCCCTTCCAACTCTGTCTCTTCTCTTCTCTCCTACTTCTATTCTATTCTACCTTTATTCTATTCTATTCTACCTTTATTCTGTTCTATTCTACTTTTATTCTATTCTACTTCTACTCTACTCTACTCTACTTCTATTCTATTCTATTCTATTCTATTCTATTCTATTCTATTCTATTCTATTCTATTCTATTCTATTCTATTCTATTCTACTTCTATTCTATTCTAATTCTATTCTCTTCTTTTTCTATTGTAATTCTATTCTATTCTATTCTTATTCTATTTATTTTTTATTTATTTTATTTATTTTTTATTTATTTGATTTGCCAATTGTTTACAAGATAATAAGTATAAGTGTATACATAGTTGTGAATACATGAAATGGGTACATATAAGAAAAATAAAAGAAGAATAAGAGAAACAATAGGACAGGGACGGTAGGCACGTTGGTGCGCTTATGCACGCCCCTACAGACCTCTTAGGAAAGGGGTGAGGTCAATAGTAGACAGTCTAAGGTTAAAGTTTTTGGGGTTTGGGAAGAAACTACAGAGTCGGGTAGAGTATTCCAGACATTGACCACTCTATTGCTGAAGTCGTATTTCCTGCAATCAAGTTTGGTGCGGTTTACTTTGAGTTTGTATCTATTGTGTGCTCTTGTGTTGTTATGGTTGAAGCTGAAGTATTCATTGACAGGTAGGACATTGCAATGTATGATTTTATATACCATGCTTAAATCAGACCGAAGACGGCGTAATTCAAGGTTTTCAAGTTCTAGAATTTCAAGTCTGGTGGCATAAGGTATTCTACAAGTAGAGGAGTGGAGAACTCTTCTTGTGAAATATTTCTGGACTTTCTCAATTGTGCTAATATCAGATATGTAATGTGGGTTCCAGACTGATGAACTGTATTCGAGTATTGGTCTAGCAAATGTTTTGTATGCTCTGGTTAGTAGTGTGATATTACCAGAGAAAAAGCTACATAGGATTAGGTTAACAACTCTTAATGCCTTTTTGGCTATGTAGTTGCAGTGGGCTCTAGCACTTAGATCATTAGAGGTGAGTATTGCAAGGTCCTTTACAGAGCTTGGGTCATCAACAAGATCTTGACTATTCAGCTTGTATTTTATTTTCTGATTTTTTTGCCAATATGTAAGACAGAGCATTTATTTGTTGAGATTTGAAGTTGCCATTTGTTTGACCATTCTGATACATAGTCAAGATCTTTTTGTAGGGTAGCAGTATTGTCTGTGGTATTGAACAGCTTTACATCATCAGCGAAAAAGAATGCAATTGCTCTTAATATGATCACAGAGGTCATTTATGTAGAGTATGAAGAGAGTTGGTCCTAGAACACTGCCTTGGGGACACCACTATTGACAGGTACTGGATTTGATAGGACGCTCCCAATTTTGACCATTTGTTGTCTGTTTTGACAGGAATGCTTCTATCCAGTTATTCAGTTGTCCAGAGATACCATAGGATTTTATTTTTAGGAGTAGTTTGTGCGTGTACCACTGAATCAAAGGCTTTACAGAAGTCTATGTAGATTGCGTCTATTGCTTTGCCTAATCGAGTTGTGTCGTCCATATGTTTTGCAGTGTAAGAGTTGCAGATTACAGGATAGTTTTTTTCTGAAACCAAATTGTTTATTGGAGAGTAGGTTGTTTGTCTCTAAGTGGAGGATGATGGATTGGTTAATAATTGATTCCATGACTTTACAGGTGACGCAGCATAAGGAGATTGGTCTGTAATTTTCAACTAGGCTTGGGTCTCCTTTTTGAAGATGGGGATGACTGTGGCTTGTGACCATAGGTTAGGCAAGGAGCTGGTCCTGAAAGATTTTTCAAAGATTATGCTTAGAGGTTTGGCTATGGCAGTGGATAGCTTTTTAAAAGTAGGCACATATTCCATCCGGTCCAATAGATAGAGATGGTTTTAGATTAAGTAGTGCTTTTTCAACATTGTCTTCTGTGAAATCGATATGTATTAGATCATTGTTGTTATCTGTGAGTACGGCTAGGAAATACTGGGCATGATCCATTGCTGTTTACAAATACTGAGCGAAGAATGTGTTAAAGATGTTGGCTTTAATGGTGTCGTCGTTTGCAGTCTTTACCATCAGGTCCTATCAAGGGTGGGATGGACCTTGAGTCTTTTAGTTTGTTGTTTACAAAATTGTAAAAAGCACAGAGTGGAATTGGTGCTTAGAAGTTTTCCTCTTGTTTAATGTGATAATTGGTGCATTCAGTCTTTATCTGGTGGCATAAATTTTTCGGCTTTTGAAATTGGCGTGACCAGATTTGTTTTTCCGCCAGAGTGATCTCTTTTTGGATTGAAGTTTCCTTATTGTTATGGGTAATCTGTTTTTTTTTGTTTTGTTTTGGGAGTTGTTGTTGGTACATATAGTTTGATGACTCTTTTGACTTCAAGTAAAAATATGTTGTAATGGTCTTCAACAGTATTGCATCCAGTGAATAGAGATTGCCAATCAAGGGATGAGAGATCGTTGTCTATAAGATCATAGTTGCCTTTTTGAAGTTACAATTGGGATTACATCATTGTGGTGATTTTTGTGTGGGCGTATGTTGAGACAAAAGTCAATCATATTGTGGTCACTGCTGGAAAAGGGTTCTTTAGTTTGTATTCCGTAAATTAAATTCAAACTGGCTGCAGAAGATGAGATCGAGGCAGTTGTTTAGTCTAGTGTTGTTGGTTACTAGTTGTTCCAGTCCCAGATTTGTAATAGCATTGTAGAAGGTTGTGTGTATGATTTCAGTTGTACAATCATTTAGGGTCAGTCAATATGAGGTAGATTGAAATCACCAAGAAAGGATAAAGGGTATGGGCAGGATGCAGCCCATGTTAGTAATGTATTTAGCTTGTTTACATGTTCGATGTCATAATCAGGTGCTCTGTAACTTTGAGATAATAATATTATTAATATAATTGAATATTTGAGAATACTTGAATACATCATCAGTCTGGAACCCCATTCTACGTATCTGATATTAACACAGTTGAGAAAGTCCAGAAACATTTCACAGAAAGAGTTCTCCACTCCTCTACTTGTTGCAAAATACCTTATGCCACCAGACTTGATTCTAGACCTAGAAAACCTACAACTATGCTGCCTTCAGTCTGATCTAAGTATAGTATATAAAATCATATATTGCAATGTCCTACCTGTCAAGGGAGAAGACTTCAGCTTCAACCATAACAATACAGGGCACACAATAGATACAAACTCAAGCTAAATACCGACTGATTGCAGAAATACGACTTCATCAACCAGACTGGTCAATGTCTGGAATACTCTACCTGTTCTGTGGTTTCTTCCCCAAACCCTAAAAACTTTAACCTTAGACTGTCTACTATTGACCTCACCCTTTCTAAGAGGGATTGTAGGGCGTGCATAAGCGTATCAATGTACCTAGTCTGTCCTATTGTTTTCTTTTATTTTCTTATATGTATCCATTTCATGTATTCATAACTATGTTTATGCTTATACCTATTATCTTGTAAGTGATTGACAAATCAAATACATAAATAAGGCAACAGACACTCTTTTGAAGACAACAAAGTCCAAACTTTGGACAGACAGGACCACTGGTTTGAAAGAAGGGTCAAAGAGGCTATGGCAAAATTGAACATTTCCTCTCTCAACAGAAAGGAGGTTACAACATCATCTATCTCAGTCTACAACACAGTCCTTTAAACAGTTCCAAGAAGGCTCCACACTCATTTGCATTACTCCGGGTAGCTCTGATGATATAGATAAACCTCAGGTGGCCTCAATGAATCTTTAAAGAATGCAAATGACCACCTGTACAAGGAGTATAAATCCTTCCATTCCCCACCATCCAGTCAGAGTTGAAGAAGCTTCTTTGATGAGAAGTGAAACCTTTTCAAAGAAAAACCAGAAAGTCCAGTTGTCTATTGGAAAAAGCACCTTTGGGACTTTCTCTGATTATGATTTTTACAGATTGTTGGAATTCTGGTGACAATTCGAGTTCAGCAAAGCATTAATGAACTAATTCCTGATTTGATTATTAGGAACCTAGTAAAATGAGGACTGGATGGTATGAAATAGTGGTGGATAAATCATAAAACTGTCTTTAAATTCTATTCCTTCAAAAATACAAAGCATCTAGATAAACATTTGTGATTTCCTGATAGAGAAAGTGGATAAATTAAATCTAATAGAAAATTATCAGATTTCTGGCAAGTAGAATTTGACAAACCATTGTATTTCATCCTAACAACAAAAGTTGTAGATAGCAACTACAATGTAGACCTTTCATTACAATTTAATTGTACTTTTCTCATATTATAATGTATACTTGATATGATGATAGAGAGGTAGTAGTAGTTTACTTTTATTGTCATTGCACCTGTTACTACAAATCAAACACCACCTTCATCCTAGTAGTAGTAGTAGTACCATGTTTCTCATAAAATAAGGCTAGGTCTTATATTTTTTTTGAGCCCAGAAAAAATGGCTAGGCCCCTCTTTTAGGGGTGACTCAATTCCCCCCACTTTCGTCCTCATCTAAGAGGCACCCCACGGCAGACAGCCTACGCCACCAGCCGCTCCTAGCGAATGAGTCATGCTCATGAAAGGCTCTCTACTCCCCACCAAACACCTTTGCTGCAGACCCAGACCTTTGGCACCTGCCGCTGGCCCTTTCCTTCTGCCTATTCGCTGCCATATTTGGAGCTGCCGCTTCCGTGTTTGGAGCTGTCGCCCGTGTTTGGAGTGCCACCGCCATTTGGAGCACCGCCACCATGTTTGGAGCTGCCACTTCCGTGTTTGGGGCTGCCACCGTGTTGGAGTGGCGGTGGCGCTCCCAAATAGCGGTGGCGCCTAAGCACTGTATTCCCAGTATAAGCCAGCAGTGGCATCTCTAAACGTGTGATATCCAAATAGCGGGGTGGCACTCCAAACCACGGTGGCAGCTCCAAGCACGGAAGTGGCAGCTCCAAACATGGGCGGCTCCAAGCGTGGCAGCGGTGTTCAAATGGGCGCGACACCTCCAAATGGCAGCGGCACTCCAAACACAGAAGCAGCAGCTCAAACGTGGCGGCGGAATGGGCAGAAGGGAAAACAACAGCGGCAGGTCACTGGTCTTGTGTCTGCAGCAAGGTGTTTCGAGGTGGGAGTATGGGCTCTCTGCGCTGCCATGATAACTGTTAGGAGTGGCTGGTGTGGCCACGGGGCGCTCCTAACAACAAATCCCCCACCTTCCCCCATTTTGCATGTTTTAATAAAGGCCTAAGTTTGGGGAGGTGTAGTGATTTTATGCCTAGAAAACATGCTGGGTCTTCCCTGTTGGTGGGCCGTGTTGGGCTTACGGTAGTAGTAGTAGTAGTAGTAGTAGTAGTAGTAGTAGTAGTAATATTTTAAAGTGATTAGATAATCATATAATTAATTTCATAATAATATCATTAATGCTTTAGATGAAAGGAAATTGAATGTAACCAATTGATAGCTGAGATCAGTTGGACATCTAAGGATATTTTAAACAAGGTGTAAAATTCAAAACAGATCTTGATATTTTTTAAAAATCAAAATACAGAAGCTAAATATATCTCTGTGAATGTAAATCTCTGAATGGAATTTAAAGAGAGAAGTGCAAAGAAAAGAAAACCTTGCATTGAGAGCAAGAAGGATGAGGATATATCAAACTTGATAGAATATTTGTGAAAATGATATGGAAATATTACTTGATTGAAAATCAAGTGTGACTAGCATTGTGATGATCAGTGAGAGAAAGCAAATGCATCTATAAGAATCTGAATAAATGATATTCACTTTTTTGGAGACCCCAAGGCAAGTAAAATCTATGTCCATGTGAGCAGAAAAGTAGGAGTTTGAGAATACATTTTCCAACTGTTATAATCTCGGAGTTGGAGAAAGGGAGAAAACAGTACTTTTTCAATAACAGACAAGCTTACACACAAGCTTAAATTCTGTTTACTGCTTTTCCAGATGGCGGAACAACATAAGATAAACTCAGTCAGGAGATGGCTGAATGAGACTGAATAGGAAGCAGTTTCAGAGTTGTTGGTGAACAGCTATTTAAATCTCCCCCTCACTGATTTTCTTAAATAGACCAAACAACTATTAGTCAGAGAAGCTTTAACCACATACAGGAATTTATTTAGGAAATTCATCTTTTTA
The DNA here is from genome assembly GCF_049901735.1 of Notechis scutatus. Lineage (NCBI taxonomy): Eukaryota > Metazoa > Chordata > Lepidosauria > Squamata > Elapidae > Notechis > Notechis scutatus. Next base: position 26,476,758 of record NC_142010.1, on the reverse strand, counting down.
AAAAAAATTACCAATAATATCAAATTATATATGTCATAGTTCCTGCTGTTTGGGATAATATGCCTGAGCAATTGAATTGGCCAAACCTGTTAGCCTCTTGTAGCATAAGAAGGTTCATGGTTCCCTTCCTTCTACAATAGAATAGAATAGAATAACAGAGTCGGAAGGGACCCTGGAGATCTTCTAGTCCAACCCGTGTCAACCGTGGTCCTCACCCGATTCCTAAGAGGTCCTTAAAGGGGGCATGCATAAACGCAGCAGCGTGCCTACGGTCCCTTTCTTACTGTCCCCACTTATCTCTATTTACTTCCTTTGTTTACTTCCTTCATGTTTATGTTTATACTGAAACCTGTTGTCTTGTACATAGAATAAAGTAAATAACCTTATAAATAGATCCTATGCTCTTTCAGATAGGTGGCTGTTCAGTCTTTTCTTAAAAGCCTCCAGGGATGAAGCTCCCACAACGTCTGAAGGCAAGTTGTTCCACAGATCGATCAATAGATTCCACTTTTCTAGTCACTGCACTATAAAAAAGAGGTTGAGACTCTAGAAAAAGTGCAGAGAAGAGCAACCAGGATGATTAGGGGACTGGAGACTAAGGCATATGAAGAACGGTGACAGTAACTGGGCTTGGCTAGTCTAGTGAAGAGAAGGACCAGGGGAGACAGGATAGCGGCCTTCCAATATTTGAGGGGCTGCCCCAGAGAGGAGGAAGGGGTCAAGCTATTTTCTAAAGCGCCCAAAGGCCAGACAAGGAATAATGGATGGAAACTGATCAAGGAGAGAGATTCAACCTGGAAATAAGGAGAAATTTTATGATAGTGAGAACAATCAACCAATGGAACAGCTTTGCCTTTGGAAGTTGTGGGAGCTTCATCACTGGAGGCTTTCAAGAAGAGTTTGGACTGCCACCTGTCATAAATGGTGTAGGGTCTCCTGCTTGGGCAGGGGGTTGGACTAGATGACCTACAAGGCTCCTTCCAACTCTCTTAATCTGTTAATTTGATTGATTGTGTGCCGTCGAGTCATTATCAACTCTTATCGACCACACAGAGGTTCTCGAAGACAATCCCTATCCCATCCTAATGTCCCTATCCTAATGCTTTAACCCTTCCCATGATGCCTCCCACGGCCATCGGTCCTTCCCCCTTGTTTGAGGTTGTCCTCTTTCCGAGAAAAACCGAGATTCCCGCCACGGCCGCTCATTGCATCTCTCCGCCTACAGGGGTCGCCACTAAGCTTCTCTACAGTTGGCAGGGAAATTCCCCGCTTGCTCTGTCAACCTCCGCCACTGAAGCCACATAGCAACTGCTGACGCAAGGACATTCTCTTCCGCCATTGGCTGGGTGATCCCATACTGGGGTTTTGCTGTCCCTCCATCCCTCCTAACCCGGTGCCAACGTTTCCAGTGGAAGAAATGAGGGTTCAAACTTGGAGGACGAATTCAGGATTAAAATAGAGCAGGAAGGGACCTTCAAGGTCTTCCAGTCCACCCACCCGCTGCTCAGGCAAGAAATCCCACACCATTTCAAACAGTAAACTTCTCAGTCGTGTTTAAGAGTTCAAGGAAATTCAGCCCAGGATCCATGCACATCTGTGCAGCAGGCTGACGGGACCCACAGAAGCCTCACAGCAGAGAAAGCCATTAGGAGCTCTAAGGTGGCCTCCGTGAGTAACAAAATAACAGAGTTGGAAGGGACCTTGGAGGTCTTCTAGTCCACCCCCCTGCTCAGGCAGGAAACTCTTATACCATTTCAGACAAAGGGTTGTCCAATCTCTTCTTAAAAATTCCAGTGATCTGATCGGTAAACATGATAGTCTCTTACTGTGGTAATGGAGTCGGGGAGAGATGCATTGAGCCATGTTTCACAGACAAATATAATGTCGAATTTAGCCATATTTAGTAGGAGGAAAAATTCAGGTATTTTATTCACGAGGCTTCTTGCATTGAGTAGTTTGCATTTAAGGCCAGTAGTAGTTGGAATTGAGGTAGTTAGGGCGTGCATGCCTAGTCTTGGGTGATGGTGGATCGGTTGAGGTAGGGTTGTGGTTGAGGGTTAAAGCTGAGTTGCGGGTTGTGTGGCTTACTTTTGATACAGTCAGCATGGTAGTCAATGTACAGGTCCTTCTCTCCATTGTCTAGACGTTTTTTTGAGTTCAGTGCGGAGTACACGGAGCGGGCACGTTGCTGTATGGTTAGGTCAGGGGCGACAATGGAGGTTCTTATGGTTGGTGTTGGTTTTGGCGAGTGAATTTATAGTGTAAATGAATTTATGTTTGCTTGATTCATTTTTGCAAATGACCCTGCACAAGCGTGGGGCCACAGAGCCGTCTCTGTTTTTGAGCTCTCGGCCAATGCGGGAAATGTCAAGTATTTCATCAGCTGAGATGGTTGATGCTTGATAATCACTGATGATGTTTCGGACAGTTGTGATGTCATCATTGTCATTGATGTCCTCTAGACCAAATAAGATGGCGTTTGGACGTTTCCGTTCACGCTCAACGGCTTCTATTCTACTTCTATTCTACTCTACTCTACTTCTATTCTATTCTACTTCTATTCTATTCTATTCTATTCTATTCTATTCTATTCTATTCTATTCTAATTCTATTCTACTTCTATTGTAATTCTATTCTATTCTTATTCTATTCTATTTCTATTCTATTCTACTTCTATTCTACTCTACTCTACTTCTATTCTATCCTATTCTACTTTTATTCTATTCTATTCTACTTCTATTCTATTCTATTCTATTCTATTCTCTTCTAATCTATTCTATTCTATTCTACTTCTATTCTATTCTATTCTATTCTATTCTATTCTATTCTATTCTATTCTATTCTATTCTACTTTTGTTCTATTTTATTCTACTTCTATTCTATTCTACTTCTATTCTACTCTACTTCTATTCTATCCTATTCTACTTCTATTCTACTTCTATTCTATTCTATTCTACTTTTATTCTATTCTATTCTACTTCTATTCTACTTCTATTCCTATTCCTATTCTATTCTATTCTATTATTCTATTCTACCGTACCCTACCCTACCCTCATGCAAGCCCAAGAACCTTCTGAGAAATGAAACTGACAGGAACTGAGACTATGGCAGGATTCCAGCATCCTCTTTTGAGAAGAACAAGAATCTGTTTGTTTTTCAGATGAAGTCAGGCAGGTCCTTAGCTGACTGGAGAATGTTCCCTCCTGGGAAAAGCCAAGCTACTTTCTCTTGGATGCAATTGGTGTAGCTCTGACTCGTCTCTTTATTTTGCTCCAATCAATTGTTTCCGGGGCTGATTTTAACTCTTTTCTTCCCTCCTCCAGCTATTGCCTTGGCGATGGTCCGCGATGGTTCCAGTGGGGGCATCATCTATCTCGTCACCATCACCAAAGGCGAGGCGTCAAGGAAGAAGCTGTTATAGAGGATGATATCCCCAAATTCTACGATGAATGAATTTACTTCTCAACCCTCCTTCTCTCTCCATTTTTAAAATAGTAAAGGTTAAGTGGAAACCTGTGTTGACTTCTTGGGTCAGCTTTGGAAGCTATATTGAGATTCGATGCCCCCACGCTGCCATTAGCCTGAGGAAGTAGGAGGGGGGGGAATCAATTGAGTATCTCTAAGTAGACAAAATAAAATTCTTTTGTTAGTTCAAGATCATTCAGTATAAAGTAAGAATCTTACTTTAGTGAAGCAGGGTGGAAAGTTACACATTAGGATGGATCATGATTGGGCCGTGTGATGTGATATGATGACGGCCAAGGGGTGGTGGTTTTTTTTAGTTTTGAATATGGGAAGGAAGCCCGAAAACTTTCAGATTCGGGATTCCACAGACGTGCCAGTTTCTATCCAAATAAAGGTACCTTTGAGATAGGTCGGTCTTGGCGTTATTGATTGGAATGGAGGTTTGCTGGAACTCTGACATCTTGGGTGTTCATGGATTGACACGCACACAACAGAATAACAAGAGTTGGGAGGGACCTTGGAGGTCTTCTAGTCCAATCCCCTGCTTGGGTAGGAAGCCCTATACCCCGTCAGAGAAATGATTGTCCAATCCCTTCTTTAAAACTTCTAGTGTTGGAGCATTCACACCTTCTGGAGGCAAGTTGTTCCACTGATTCGTTGTTCTCACTGTCTGAAAATTTCTCCTCCGTTCTAGTTTGCTTCTCTCCTTGATTCGTTTCCACCCGTTGCTTCTTGTTAGTTCTGGCTCTCTCTTTCTGCAAACCATTAGGCCTTGGTTGAGTTCCATCTCTGCAGGGTCTGAATGTTCTCATTCCTTTCTTGGCTAGTCTAGCAAAGAGAAGGACCAGGGGAGACAGGATAGCGGTCTTCCAATATTGGAGGGGCTGCCACGAGGAGGAAGGGGTCAATCTATTTTCTCAAGCGCCTGTAGGCCAGTCAGGGAATAAATGGATGGAAACTGATCAAGTAGAGATTCAACCTGGAAATAAGGAGAAACTTTCTGACAGTGAGAACAATCAACCCATGGAACAGAAGTTGCCCTCGGAAGTTGTGGGAGCGCCATCACTTGAGACTTTCAAGAAGAGATTGGACTGCTATTCGTCAGAAATGGTGTAGGGTCTCTCGCTTGGGTGGTGGGGGAGTGGACTAGATGACCTAAAAGGTCCCTTCCAACTCTGATTATCTGTTAAATCTACCCTTTCCTCTCACAACAATCCTCTAAGGTAGGCCAGCCGGTTGACAGCAGCTGAAGCCTTTCCACGGACAAAAAAAAGGTGAGGAGGAGTTTGCCTGGATTGTTCCTCCAGGACAGCCCCCAAGTCTTAACCTCCGCAATTGTGGTGCGTTGGGGAACCCCAGAGGGCATATCCTATGGTGTAGAGCAGGGATCTTCAAACTTGAGAGCTTGAAGACTTGTGGACTTCAACTCCCAGAATTCCTCCTCAGGTCATGTTAGCTCAGGAATTCTGGGAGTTGAAGTCCACAAGTCTTAAACTTGCCAAGTTGGAAGACCCTTGCCCTGGAGTCTCCCAACAGCCATAGCCCATGGATCTCCTCTCTCTTCCACCACCCAAGAAGGACTCTCCAAATCAGGCTGGGAAATCCAAGAGGTATATTGTACCAGCTGCATTGATTAACAGATAACAGAGATAATCAGAGTTGGAAGGAACCTTGTAGGTCATCTAGCCCAATTCCGCCCAAGCGGGAGACCCTACACCATTTCTGACACATGGGAGTCCAATCTCTCCTTGAAAGTCTCAAGTGATGGCGCTCCCACAACTTCCGAGGGCAACTTCTGTTCCATTGATTGATTGTTTGTCACTGTCAGAAAGTTTCTCCTTATTTCCAGGTTGAATTTCTCCTTGTTGAGTTTCCATCCATTATTCCTTGTCTGGCCTACAGGCGCTTTAGAAAACCAGCACCCGCCCATCTCCTAGAAGAATGAACTATTCCAGGAAATATTAAAAAGTCAGAATATTGTATTTCCCTTGGATGAGAAAGGGAAACATGTCTTTAAGCACAAAGCAGCTTCCTGCCCCCTTCAGCACCAGGGTGATGGGATCAGGGCATGAGAGCATTAGCCCTTACCCATCTCACCCCATGGCACCTGGGAAGGTTGCATCACCAAGTTACCCCTGCATGGCCCCATGGGAGTCTGACAACCAATCAGGACACATTTCTCGCGCACAGGAACAGGAAGCAGGTTCAAAGCCCAGAGAGGTCATAAAACCCAGGGACTGTCAGCATCTCTTTTCGCTCAGGACCTCCAAGGCAGGTGGTCCTGACCACCATGAAAACCATCCTTCCAAGCAACTTCCATGAATCCAGTGTCTTTTCCCCCACTTGGAACTGAACCCGGAAGGATATTTCTTCCAACAACAGGAAGGGGCAAGGCTGCTTAAGGCAAAGAAACGAAGACAAGAGAAAATGTCTGATCAGAATTCATATTCCTCGCTCTCCTATGTCCATTCCATCCGTACCTGGGTCCTATCTCCACATATGACCCTTCCTCTGATCCCCAGGGCCTCCTCCGGACATACCATTCCATCATCTGATCCTCCAAAAGGCACATTTTTTCACATGTGGTGGACTTGCAATGCTGCAAAAAAAAATATTGGGAGACTGATTCAGACACGGGTGGAACAAATGGTGGGAGAGTGTATTCCATTTAAATCGGATTTTTTTTCTTCTAGGAATAATATCAGAAAGATATAGGAAGGATTTAATGTATCTAATAACGTATCGTGCATTGACGGCGGCTAGAATAATATATGCAAAATACTGAAAAAATTAAAACGTACCTCCAGAAACAGAGATAATAAGAAAAATTATGGCATGTGCAGAATCAGATAGAATTAAAAAAATAAAGGAGAATCTAAATACCATGAAACATGGAATAAACTTTATCAATGGTTACATAGAAGAAGGCAAGGTCGGAACATAAGTAGCTATGAGGATTAGAATAATTAGTAAATAATATATCAAAGATTATAAATGATGAAGTAAAATGTATATATGGATAACAATTGTAATGCCAGATCGGCAGCACCGTGTTGTATTCTTATAATTAAAATAAAATAATAAATTAAGCAGCCATCTAAATTTATTCCTGTTTTCCCACTTCCCCCAAATGGCCAGCTGCTATCTGCTGTGCGGGCTCTGCAAGGGACTCATGCCCAGCCAGGCCTGTCTTAACGCCTGGGCCTGATGGGCCTTTGCCTTGGGCCCCACAAGCATCGAGGCCCCGTACTAATCTGTGTATGGAAACCCTTCAAGGCACCTTGTATCATATCAATCAGAGGTCTCCAAACTTGGCCACTGTAAGACGTGTGGACTTCAACTCCCAGAATTCCTGAGCTAACATGACTGGAGGAAGAATTCTGGAGTTGAAATCCACATCTTAAATTAACCAAGTCTGGGAATGCCCTGATATAAATACAGCAACTGTGGGCCTTACTGAGCATTATTGGGTTTTTCCAGCCTCGTGTACTGTTCAAATGCTTATCCTGTTGATTAGGCTGTTGCTGCACAGCATGTTTTTAATGTTCCAACCCCGATTTTGTGGGAAGCGCCAATAAAATAAATATATGTTTAATTGTATCCACAGTGTACATTTTTATGAGTACTTGTCGTAGAGGCCCCAGGACACTGCTTTGTTTAAGACGGCCCCTCCCAGGCCCAGAGAAACCCCCCCTCCTTTCCCAGTCCCCCCACTTCTGCCCCTCAGTTCCCCCAAAGAGGCGGAGGTGCCTGGGAGGGGATTTCCTGACAGAACTTTCGGTTTCCTTTCCCCTCCTCGCTCTGGCCGGTTGGGCCTGGGCGTCTGCCTAGCAACAATGACGACATTAGAGATCCTTTTTTTCTATTGGTTGAGCTTGGCCAATCGCCGGCTTGCTCTGGATTGTTGCGCTGTTGACCACGCAGGCCTCTTCCGTAGCCTGCAATTTCCTGCAAGAGGAGCGCAGTTTAAGGGTCGCGGCCAGGATGGCTCTGCGCTCTGCGCCCCTCTGGCTCCTGGTGCTGCTGGCGGTCGCCCTACGGCAGAGCTGCGTTGGTGAGTCCCTTTGGGGCCTTTCGGGAGATCCGGCCCCTTTTCCTTCCCGGGACTCTTTCTCTCTCCTCCCCCCAAAAGTTTATTCCCAGAAATAGAGTCCCTGATTCGGTCCTCTTTCCAGTCCGCTCCCTCTGCCCCTTTGGCCACTTTCAAAAGGCGTGGAAGGGACTCTGCTGTCGCTTACACACACACAAGGGTGGACCTTCCAGACGTCAATCAAGTCTTCCTGGGCGCCCCCAAGCTCAGTTCTTTCCCTCCCCCGAAGTGGCGGTTGTCGGAAAGCGGCGTTTGCAGGGGATCAAGGCAGTCCACGAACTTCCTGGCTGCCTTCAGCGCAACAACTCCTGCCTGGCTCTTCCTTCCTACTTTGGGCCAGATTTGGTGGCTCTTTCTGGCTTCTGGTGCTGGGAGGATCCGGCTCGTTTCTCGACTCGCTTCCGTGTATTTCAAGACACGGAGGCTGTAGCCTCATCTGGACTCTCTTAACTCTCCCCCTCTGGGTCCCTTGCAGGCGCCTCCTCCCACTCCCTGAAGTATTTCTCCACCTCCATCTCGGTGCCCAGTCAGGGGCTGCCCCACTTTGTCATTGTGGGGTATGTGGACGGTCAGGTCTTTGTTCACTACGACAGCCACAGCGAGAGGATGCAGCCTCGAGTCTCCTGGATGGAGAAGGTGGGGAAGGAGGATCCCCAGTACTGGGAGAGAGAGACCCAGGCATCACTTGTCCAAGAGGAGGCGTCCAGAGAAGGTCTGGAGACTCTGAGGAATCGCTACAATCAGAGCGAAGGTGAGTGATGGGTCTGGTGGCTCCTCTGGTCCCATATTCCCCTCCCCCAGGTAGAAGAGAAAGAGGGTCCCCCCCAGAGGAAAGGCTGCTGCCATGCTTTTAAAAAATATTTTTAAAATATGTTTCTTCTTTCTTTTACACTAATGAATGTCGGTTTATCCTTGGCCAATAACAAAAATTTCTCTGTGCAGTTTATGGGTACTAAAATGTCTGAAAACTCCAAGCCAAAGGGAAATTTACCCACTGCCCTTTTCCTGGTGAGGATCAGGGGCTCCATCCAGCTTCAGAGACCCAGGCCAAGGATGGAGAAGGGGGGCAATTGGAGAGGCCAATGGAACACTAGGGGGGAAATGGGGTTGCCAGGTTTTTTGGGTTTTTTTTTTGGAGAATTGGAGGGGAGGGGACTATTCAGACACACAGAACTCTTAAGAGAGTAAGGGGTGTTTTCAGGGTTGAAATCGTCTTGAATCTCTTGGCCTTTTTCCTTAGGGAGGGCAGAGTCTTTCAATTCCCTTGCCCATCCCCCTTTCCTTGGGGAAACTCCACATACATTCAGATTTATGTTGTGTCCGATATTTTGGGCCCAGGCTATCATGCATCCTTTAACAATCAATTCCTCCAAGTCTACTTCCAGCAAATATTCATAGATTTTTGTAATGTTTTTTTAATCTGGGCCTAGTAAAATTTTATGCAGTTGTTGTAGTTTCAGATATATTCCAAAATCTTTTATGTCTTGTTTGTACCTGTTCTGTATTTGAAGAAATGTCCACCAATCAATCTGTATCCCTTGTTTTTGATAATCCTGCATTGATTTCAAATTTCCTTGGGTATCTAATATATCTTTATATTTTATCATCTTACTCAAATCTAAGTTATTTGGGTGAATCATTGCTTCCATCGTAGATAGCCAAATTGGGATTTTTATATAATGTCTTTTCTTAATTTTAATCCAATTTTGAAATAAAGAGTCCCTAATTAAATGTCTATGAAAATATTGTTTTCTGGTCCCTGTTTCCCACAAAAAGGCATGCCATCCTCTTTGTAGGTCGTGACCCTCTAAAATTAATATTCTCTTATTACTTAAATGGATCCATTCTTTCGTCCAGATTAGTGCTGGTAGCCCAAATCCTCCTCTGCTTTTTATGTTTCATAGTGACTTTATGTTTATTCTAGATTTTTTTGTCTAACCAAATGAATTTTATCATAATTTTCTTAAGTTCATCAAAAAATACTTCCTTTAATCTAACAGGGATCATTTGGAATAGATATAAGAATTTAGGTAAGATAGACATTTTTATGGCTGCTATCCTTCCCAGTAGTGATAGTTGTAATTTGGCCCATAATTCTAAATCTTTTTTTGTTTGTTTTAATAGTTTATCATAATTATTCTCCTTTATTGTTTTGCAGTGTGCCATCAACCATATATCTAAATATTTAATTTTCTTTATTGTTTGCAGTCCAGTTACCCTTTCTAATTCTATTTTTTGTAATTCTGTTAAATTTTTGGTTAGGAATTTTGTTTTCTATTAATTTTCAAAACCTGCCACTTCCCCATATCTTTCTAATTCACTAATTAACTCTTTCCGTCTCTCTATCAGGTCTTCTACAAAAAAAGACCATGTCATCCGCAAAGGCTTGCAATTTGTATTATTCTTTTCAAACTTTCAATCCCTTTATTTCCGGGTTTTGCCTGATTCGTCTTAATAAAATTTCAAGTGATAGTATAAAAAGCAGAGGGGATAAAGGACAGCCTTGTCTAACTCCTTTTTCAATTTTTATCCTCTGGGTATTTTCCCCATTAACTATAATATTGGCCATTGTGGAATATATTGTTATTATGTTCTCAAATTTAGTGCCTAGGTTCATATTATAAATCTGTTGTATCATGAATTGCCAATTGACATTATCAAATGCTTTCTGGGCACCCAGAAAGACAAGGGTGACTTGTTTCTCCGGGTGGGCTTCGTAATATTCCAAAGTGTCTATTACTATCTTTAAATTGTTCCTAATTTGTCTGCCTGGCAGAAATCCATTTTGGTCTGAATGAATATATTCATTCAGAACCCTCTTCAATTTGTTTGCTATAATAGTGGTAAATATTTTATAATCGGCATTCAATAAAGAAATTGGTTTATAATTTTGAATTAGTCTGGCATCTGTATCTTCCTTCGGGATCAATGAAATAAGTGCGTCCCTCCATGAATCTGGCATCTTGGCTTCTATCAGAACTTCATTATATAGAGCAGGGGTCACCAACCTTTTGGACCTCAGGGTCCACCAAACTCATAATTTTAAATCCCGGGAACCACTAATATGACTTTTGACAGACGGTGTCTTGCTGACGTTGGTGGGGGAGAGAGAGAGAGAGAGAGAGAGAGAGAGATCTGATCTAACCTCTCTCTCTGATACACACACACAAACACAGTGGTGGGATTCAGATTTCTTAACAATAGGTTCTGTGGTCATGTCCTAATTTGTGGGTGTGGCTTGGTGGTCATGTGACTGGCTGGGTATGGCTTGTATATAAATATTATAAATATTTATATAAATATTGATTTTTTTGTTAAAAAAAGCAACTTTTACCCAAAATCAGGCAAAGCAGGCAGGCAGATTGAGTTACTCACAGAATCACAGATTCACTTAGAGATCTGTGTTTCTGCCATTGGCTACCTGAGTCTGCACTGGATAATAGAACATTCAGTCCTAAGGGAGGTTCGGCTCTGCTTAAAAGCACAGCTGAAGATCTAAAGATTGGCTAGATCTAAAGATTGGCTAGAAAGCAAGAAATCCAACGATTTCCTGCTTTCTAGCTAATCTAAATCTCCCGGCACAGGAGAACAGCTGATGGTCGGAAAAAAAAAAAAAAAGGAAAAACAGCAACTTAGCAGGCAAGTTTGCCAGGTAGGAAGTGAGTGGGAGGATTCCTGCAGGCCATGTGGGCAGTGCAGTCTTGAGTTCCCACGCAGCCTGGATTGATTGCTTTGGGGGGGTGCTCTGGGGGTGATATTTCTCTGCAGACCATCAAAATTTTCTCGTGGACCATCAGTGGGCCGTGGACCACTGGTTGGCGACCTCTGATCTATAGGGACCTGAATAGCTTCATAGGGAAAAATGTATTTCATTTTCCAACCATTTTTTATCCTTTTTCTTGCTCTGTTCCTCCTGTCTCAGTGTCCCAGCAGGGGAGAGGGGCTCTGTCTCACCTGGGGACTCCCCAAACCATCATCTTGTTCCTATTTCAGGCCTTCACACATGGCAGAGGATGTATGGCTGTGAGCTCCAGAGAGACAGGAGCAAAGGAGGGTTTCTGCAGTATGGCTATGAAGGGAAGACTTTCATCACCTTCGACAAGGAGACCCTCACTTGGGTGGCTCCCGTCCCCCAGGCCCAGATCACCCAGAGGAAATGGGATGCTCTTCCAGGATATAATCAGAGAGACAAGTTCTACCTGGAGGAGGAATGCATTGGGTGGCTGGAGAAGTACCTGTTCTACGGGAATGAGACGCTGCTGAGGACAGGTGAGCATCTGGGTCCAGGCTGGACTTTCCTCCTTTATGGCCGGATTTGTTGCACACATTCGGACCCCTTTGGGTCCCTTGTCTGGAGCCTGTTTGCCCTGAAGAGAATCCTTCCCCTCCTCTCCCAGCACCTCTCCAGGATGCTGGGAGTTCGGTTTGGTTCTTATTGTCGGGCAGCCATTAACATGAAATACACTTCCTCCCCTTGCAAGCCGTGAGTTGTGGCCGGCCAGGATCAAGTGTCTGTGTGGATCAGCAGCAAATCTTTGGGTTAAAACTAAGTGGTGGGAGACTTTCCTGCCCCTTCAGTTTTTTGATCCCCCTTCCAGGCTCTGGAGGGGCTGAGAGTTAATTCTGGGGGTGCCGTTTCTGCAGAGCCCCCAGCGGCGACGGTGGAGAGAAGCAAGACAGAGGTGGAGGATGGGATGGAGACGCACATCTGCCAGGTCCACGGCTTCTACCCCAGGGAGATCGATGCCTTCTGGACAAGGGACGGGGAGGTCTGGCTGCAGGACACCCTCCATAAGTCTGTGGCCCCCAACGCGGATGGGACCTACCACTACTGGCTCAGCATCCGGATCGACCCCAAAGAGAGGGGCCGCTATCACTGCCACGTGGAGCACAACGGCCTGCTGGAGCCTCTGGACCTGGCCCTGGAAGGTGAGAGGCTGCAGGGAGGGGAAGGCTGGGCTCTTTGGCAGGCTGGGAGGTAGTGGGAGAGGAATCTGGCCCCAGATGTGTCCAGATGTGAGCATACCTGAGCTTTCATCCATTGGTTTTTCCAGTGTTTGAGTTTGGTGCAGCTGCAGGGACCAGACCACAGAACTGGCTTCAGGGGATGTAGAGGAAACTATAGGATCCCATCACAAGAGTTGGCCGATCCTGATGAAATTCCCTCAGATCCTCTCTTAGCCTCTGCTCCTCCCCAGTTTCCTGCCTCCAGCATTTATGAAGTGGTTGTTTTGTTTCCCCAGTGTGCAGATCTGCACGTGTCTCACTGCATAGTGCTGCATATACCACGTTGCTCATTTTGTCTCTGGGTGTTTTATCCTTGGGGTGGACAAGCTTATGCCTTGAATATAAATCCTTCCATTTCCCCACCATCCAGTCAGAGCTGAAGGAGCTTCTTGGATGAGAAGCGAAACGTCTTCAAAAGAAAAAAAATAAGAAAGAAAGTCCAGTGACCTCTTGGAAAAAGCACCTTCGGGTCACGATCTCAGAGTTTGTAGCCCTGAGGCCTTCATCTCGCAAATTGACTCTTGATTCCCCTTCTTTAAGCCAAGGGTCTTCAAACTTTGCGCCAAGGGTCTTCAAACTTGGCAAGTTCAAAACTTGTGGACTTCAACTCCCGGAATTCCTGGGCTAACATGACTGGAGGAGGAATTCTGGGAGTGGAAGTCCACAAGTCTTAAAGCTGTTAATTTTGAAGACCCCTGCTTTAAGCATTTGGAGGTCCCTCAAGTGTCTGAAACAGGATATTTCAGGGCAAGGGGGCCCTTGGGTAGAAGAGGAAGATTTTAAATTCTTCTTGCATCAGACTCATGACTTAGGATGATTGTTTGGGCATCTCCTTCAATGATCTGCTCTTTCTCCCAATTCAGAACCAACCAATTCAAAACTCTACATGGGGCTCATCATCGGCTGCGTTGTGGTTGCTCTTCATGTTAGGCTCCTTCATGTTACCTTGAGAAGGACACAAAAATGAGCTCATGGTGTTTTTAATTTTGGGGAATTTCCAGCTTTCCCTTCTTTAGGTCTCTCTTGGGAAGATTGTTTGGGCTTCTCCTTCAATGATCTGCCCTTTCTCCCAATTCAGAACCAAAATCCAACCTGGGGATCATCATCGGCTGCGTTCTGGCTGCTCTTGTCCTGGTGGGTGTGATTGCTGGGATCCTGGTATTCTTCAGTAAGTATCTTTTTTTGAGGGGGGGGATGGAAGGACCCCCTTTGGGGAGCTTCTTCTGGGCTTCCTTCTGTCCTGTTTTCACTCATCATCAGCTGCGTTGTGGGTGGTTTTGTCCTGGTGTTGGTGGTTTTTGTTGTCTTGGCCTCTAAGAAACCTAGGATCATGGAGTTCTTCAGTAAGTATTGGGTTTTTTTTGGGGTGGGGGGGAGTGTGTGATGGAAGGAAGATGGGGAGATTTCTCCCAAGTGTCCCCCTTTGTGGAGCTTCTTCTGGGCTTCTTTCTGTCCTGTTTTCCCAGCCCTCTAGGGGAGCATGTGTTATTTCAGCCTCTCACTGGGACTCCGGTTTAGACTCAGACTGAGTCTGAGGTTGGGACGCTCCTGTCTTCTCTTCAGTTGAAAAGAGGCATCTCAGTTCCCTCCCACTCAAAGGCCTTGATCAAAGAGCAGCAGAGAAGGATTTCCATGAAAACCTTCCTCCCTTCCCAGCTGCTGTGGCTGCTGCTTCCCCCAATTCCCCTCCATCCATCTGAGAAGCAACAGGTCTCTCTTGGGCCAAATCGGGAGATACATTTGTAGTTTGAAGATCTTTTTGTCTTTATAAATGGGACAAAGTGACTGTGAAGCATCTCCTGGGATTCTTCCTCTTATAGGAGGACTGTTTGGATGATCTCTGGTAGATTCTTTTGATCTTTCACTGATTTTTATCCTTGCAGAGAAACGTCAAGACTACTACAAAGCAACGCCAAGTGAGTGATTTGTCCTCTTTGCATGTAATCTCCAACTTAGAGCAGGGACCAGAGGCACCATTAGTTGAGAGGGGTGTGTGTGTGTATGTTTGCATGTGCTATCTTCCTCTTCATGCTAAGAACCAGGCTGGGGAAGATGGGCCCCCTTTTCATTACAGCCAGGCTGTTCTTGGAAGTGGAGTCCTGAGGGAGAAACTTCTGGGACAAGGAACCTTCAAGAAGATGAGAAGACGCGGCTGGTGGAAGGTCCCCCTGACTGAAAACATGCTCTGTTTCCCAAGGAGGCAGAAAGGAAAGGCTTGGCCAAATGAGACTCAGAAGCTCCATAAAATCAGGGATCCAAAGGGGGCATTTTGAGGGAAAAGTAGCTTTTGGGGGATGCCAGCTGGATCTCCTCTTGGTCTCCCATCACAAGGCTCTCTAAGTACGAACTGGTTACTCAAAGAAACCTTGGATCCATCTGTTTCTTTTTAGATCAGCTCTGACTTCTGGCTTTGTGTGATATACATATAAATTTTAAGAATTCTTTCTGAGGCCTTTTAGCAAAAGCCGTTTGGTTCAAACTCTCTCCGTGTATTGATGGGTCTTTGACTGTGAGAGAGAGAGAGAAAGGGAGGGAGGGAGCTGGAGGGAGAAAGAGCTGAGATGCTCCATCTATAAGCCAAGAGAGCGACTTTCTCACCCTCTTTTTCTTTCTTTTCCAGCAAGTGACGGAGGATCCAACAGTTCAGAGCAGGGTAAGTTGGAGGGAGCTGCTGCATGAGCCGCTCTGTCTCTTTCCAAGACTTTGGGTGGATGAGGGGAAAATATTTAGAGTCTTCTTTTTCTTTGATTTTTAACGTTAACCTACCCATTTCTGCACATTCCAGTTCTTTTTTTATTATATTCTCGTCTGTGGGAGTTTCTTCATTTTTCCAGTATTGTGCGTATACAATCCGGGCTGCTTTTAAAATATGTAAAATTAGATATGTGTTACATATATTATAATTATATTATAATTTCCTGGTAGCATGCCCAACAGGAATATCTCAGGTTTGAAGTCTTATGTGTTGTTCTATCATAGCTTCGAAGTTTATTCCAATATTTTTTTGCTTTGGGACACATCCACCACATATGAACCTGGTATTTGGTTACATTTCCAACATTTAACAGATTTATCGTTGTACATATTTGCTATTCTTGCAGGTGAAAAGTGCCACCTATTAAACATTTTATAGAGATTTTCCTTATACGCTGTTGACAGTGTAAACCTGTAGTTTGTAGATCCCATAATTTCTGCCATTTGTCTAATTCTATCGTATAGCCAAAATTCTTAGCCCAAGTTATCAGAGTTTATTTTACTTGTTCTTCCTCCAATTTAATAGTTAATAAATAATTATATATCCTCAGTTAATTTTTCATCTGTTCCTATTAGAATCTGGTCTAGCTCATTTGGTTCTTTATAAAACCCAGGCACCTTCCTATCTTTTTCATATCTGGGTTGTATCTGTAATTGTGGCCACTATGATAGGTCAATCCCTAATCTCTTTAGTTCTTGCTTAGTTTTTAGTTCTCCCCTTTCATTTAGTATGTCCTTGTATCTTATAATTTTTTCCATGTTCATAACATTTGGATGCACCAATGCCTCAGGGATGGGATCTGACCGGTATAACTACTGGTTCTGTCCCTCTGCGTCGTGTGCGCATGCATGAGTCGCGTGAGAGGCGTGAGTGGAATTTACGACCTGCTGAGCTGCCCGGACAGCCGAGCAGCGCTGCGTGCAACTGCGCAGCAGTTGAAAAATCACTTTTTTCCTGCTTTTTCAACCGCAGCTGTGTCGCGCAAAGCAGCTGCGGTTGAAAACGCAGGAAATAAAGGTCAGGCAAGAGCCTGGCTGGGCGGGTGGCCAAAACAGCAGCAGACATAGAACCGGTTCTATGTATGCTCTCTGTTTGCTGCTTTTCATAGCAACAGGTTCTACAGAAGTGGACAGAACCGGTAGAATCCCACCCCTGCAACCAAACTGGTATTTTCAAATAATGTTGCTCTTAAATTTTAGTCTGTACTAACAGTAATGCATTCCTAATGTAGTCCCTCTGTAAATATGTATCTCCCCCTTCTTGTACCATCCCAATTGCAGATCATGACCCTCCAGTGTTAGTAATCTTGTATTCCTCAAATTAATCCACTCTTTCATCCACGTAAGTGCCGATGCTTGGTAGTATAGTTCCCAATCTGGAAGACCAAAACTCACCTCTACTTTTAACATCTTGTAGCATTTTTAATTGTATACTCGCTTTTTAAACTTGCCATACAGATTTTAATATCTTATTTAATGCTTCAAAAAATTTCCCCTCAGCTTTAATTTCAGGAAGTGACACGGACTCCAACAGTTCAGACCAGGGTAAGTTGGAGGGAAGTGCTGCTGCTGCATGAGCCATTCTGTCCCTTTGCATGACTTTGAGTGAACGAGGGGATGAAAAGAAGAGAGCCCCCCCCCTTTTAAAGTCCCTCCTGGTTCATCCTCCCTGTGATCTCTCTGTATCTGATTCTGGTGGAGTAATTAGCATAATTGCGCCCACTTTGACTTAGTGGTAAGGGCGCCAAGGGAGTCCGGGAGTTTTAGTCCTGCCTTAGGCATGAAAGTCAGCCGGGTGTCACAAAATTCACTTTACTTGCCCTGATTTGTTCTGCAGAGGAGAAGGGAAAAGTCTCCCTGTTGGAAATAAGGGAGAAACTTTCTGACAGAACTTTCTGACAAACTTTCTGACAGAACAGAATTTCCCCTCAGAGGTTGTGGGAGCTTCATCACTTGAGACTTTCGAGAGGAGATTCGACTCCCATCTGTCAGAAATGGTGTAGGGCACTGATGGTTAACCTTTTCGTTGTTGCGTGCCGAAAGTGCGTGGGAGGGCGTGTGCACACGTGCCTGCACCCATAATGCAATGCATGTGCAACCCCCTCCCCTGCACATGCACGTGCCCCGCACATGCGCCTCAGATACCCGACAGTCAGCTCCTCCTCACAGGACAAGAGATTCATTCATTCTGTGTCTTTTTCTCCAATCCAGGGAGCAACAAGACCGTTTAGCATCCCCGTTGCAGGTGAGTGGACTGGTGGGGGGCTCGGGGAGGGGTCTTCCTGCCCCAAACTCTGATCCTGTGATGCCTCTCAGGCTCTGCCTGTCTTGGTCCCTCTAACCCTTGGGTGTTTCTTCCCTCCTCCTCCCAGTGGAGACTCCCAGCATAAAGAGAGAGGAATGAAGAGGGATCAGCCTTCTCCTGAATTAGGCCGGGTTCTTCGGGCCTTTCCTGCATGCTGGAACCAGGATAGATTTTGGGTCTTTCATCACTGCTTTTATCGCTGAATCAGTAAACTTTTTCTATCATGTTGAGGAGCAGAGGAGAAAAGGATGTATTATGTGTTAAGATTTCAAATAGGGTTTCGTAGATAGTTTATAATAGATAGGTTGCATAACAGCCTTAATGGGCTTTTGCTGATTAATCTTAGTGGATAGAGATTAGAGGTTAAAGATTAGAGGTTTTAGAGACAGGTTTAGAGAAAATGGGGTGAGGAATACAATGAATACAATGAAGAATACAATGAATACCAATGGCTACATTGGTGTTACTTTAAGAAAGATTGATAATGATTAGATTATGGTATATTAGCGAATTTTTGTGTGAAATGAGAGATTTGAAGTAGAAGAAGGAGGAACATTGTAATGAAATAATGAGCTATAATATGTGATGTGGGGGGGGGGGGGAATAACTATGGAAAATAGGGCTCCCATAAAAGTATGGGATTTAATTGAAAAGTAATGTGTTAAACGTTTAAGATATAAATGAATATCAATACTAATGAATAGATTTGTATTATTTTTGATAACATAGTATAATTTTAGAATGTACCAGACAGAATCCCAATGTAAGTTATGTGTTTTATATTAAGTATTACAAATATAGGGAAAGAGATAAAGGCATCATACTCCATATAGTGTACAGGAGAAGTTTTTCTTCTTTTTAAAGAAGAAAATAAATGGATGGCTGGAAATAGAACAGACAAAGAATAACAATATTATGATCTGAATTGAGAGGAGATAAATAAAATAAAATTGAGAAAATTTAAAAGAGAGGAGAAGTTATACAGAAAATTGAAAATGTTAATAAAATATGAAATGGTATATAAAAGGAATATGAATTTGAATTTGTGTCTGTACCAAGAGTTATAACCCGGGACTAAGCAACTTTCAGAAAAGAGATTTTTTACGCTTTATGTTTTGTATTTTTGTGTATTTATGTATTGTCTGTCTTGAAGAATTAATAAAACTTGTTTTTCTTTTAAAAAAAGAAAGATTGATAAGCTGTTAATTTTCATTATACTTGTTGGGGATAAAGATAACATTTCTTTTTCTTGTATATCTGTTTAATGTAATCTTCAATGAAACTGTTACTAAAAGAATAAATGTGCATTTTGAGATTTTTGTCACTAAAATAGTTGATGCATTCTTAATTGATTATTGCACGGTTATTTCACCATATATTTGATAACAAAGTTTGACAAATAATCAATACACCAAGTATAGCATTTGACACTCATTTTTTATAGATTGCCATTTATGGATTTTCATGATTTAGACAAATGAAACATGAGATCAATTGCAGAGTCAGGCTGCTACGTCCTTAACAATGGCACATATATTATAAAGTTTGCCAAAATTGTTTGCTGAAAATAAATGGTTTTGATTTCTTCTTACCTGACAATTTCTGCCTCTTATTGGAAGTTGGAAATAACAAAGATTTTCCCCCTCCTTGTTGATCAGGGACCCCAATTTCGCTCTGAGTGATAGGAAGGGGAGGAATCAAGGGGAGAACTGGGGGGGCTCCTGTTTTCTCCTTTGGGGAGGAGGCAGCCGTTTGTTCCTGTCTCCAGAAGTTTCTCCAGCATCACCAGCTGATCTTCTGTAAAATGGCTACTTGGTCTTGGCTTGGGGGTGGCAGCAACAGAGGCTGCTTTCCCTTCAAATCCACCTTTGCCTCAGACTCTTGGCCAAGTGGCTGATCTTTGAGCCTCACCCAGGGGTCCTTTGGGAGACACGAGTTCAATGCCCGGCCAGAGCCGTCCTGGTCCCCTTGCAGAAGGGCAGCTTCTCCTGTTTCTCACAGATCCTCTCTGGGCTCTTCAGGTGCCCAATATGGCCCAAGAATGGGGAGATCCCTGATTTATGAGAGAGATGCCTCCCATATTATAGTGCATGCTTTGGGGACATGGAGGAGTGAAAAGAAGGGGGGGTCTGTCCTCCCCCTCCCTCTGGACTAGCTATCTTTGAAAGCTTAAAAAGGAAACTTGAAAGCATTTTGCAAGAATTCAATGCATATTTCAGCCTCTTCTACAGATTCAAAACTTTTAGAAATTTATTAATTAGAATCTATGACCGTCCAGCTCAGATAAAGTGGCTCTGGTCAGCCAACACAATAAAAATATCAATAGAAGAACAAAAGACATTAAATATAACGCACGAAAGAAAAATGAGCACCAAGGATGAGCCAATCAGCCACAAATTCATTCAATTTAGTCTACAGGGAGTCCTTGATTTACAACAGTTCATTTAGTGACCGTTCCAAGTTACAATGGGATTGAAAAAAGTGGTTTATGACCGTTTTTCCCACTTATGCCATTACAGCATTCCTGTGGTCACGTGATCAAAATTTGGACGCTTGTCAAGTGGTTCATATTTATGACGGTGGCCGTGTCCTGGAGTCACGTGATCCCCTCCTGTGTCCTTTTGACAAGCAAAGTCAATGGGGAAGACAGCTTCCCTTAACAACCGTGTTACTAACTTAACAATTTAAGTGATTCACTTAGCAACCGTGGCAAAAAAAGTCGTAAAATGGGGCAACTCAACCTGACAAATGTTTCACTTAACAACAGAAATGTTGGGCTTAATTCTGGTCATAAGTCGAGGACCACCTGTACTGGTTAAGGCACCAAGATCATAAGTGTGAAAAACGGTCAGTCACTTTTTTCGGTGCTGTTGTAACTAAACGGTCACTAAATGAACGGTTGTAAGTCAAAGAATACTTGTATGAACTGAGAGCAAACATGACTCCTTACCAACCATGATGATGTTACCTAGTTGGGTAATGAAACGTCTGCAAGAGGAAACAAGCCAACTCCCAAGGAGCCCTCATGTCAACCCTGAGCTACAATATAATATGGATATAAACGGAGAGCAAACCCCACTCCTTACCAGCACTGATGATGTTACCTAGTTGGGTAATAAAACGTCTGCAAGGCGATGTTCCTCCAGGATAGCCGCCCAATTCACAACCTCTGCAATTGTGGTGCGTTGGGGAACCCCAGAAGGCATACCGCATGCTGTAGAGTCTTGCAACAGCCGTGGCCCTGACTGGATCTCCTCTCTTTTCCACCACCCAAGAAAGACTCTCCAAGTTGGGTTGGGAAATCCCAGAGATACGTTCTACCAGCTGCATTGGTTAACAGATAATCAAAGTTGGAAGGGACCTTGTAGGTCATCTAGTCCAACCCCCTACCAAAGCAGGAGACCCTACACCATTTCTGACAGATGGGAGTCCAATCTCTCCTTGAAAGTCTCAAGTAATGGCGCTCCCACAACTTTCAAGGGCAACTTCTGTTCCATGGGTTGATTGTTCCTCCTTATTTCCAGTTTGAATCTCTCCTTGTTCAGCTTCCATCCATTATTCCTTGTCTGGCCTACAGGTGCTTTAGAAAATAGATTGAATCCTTCCTCCTCTCTGTGGCAGCCCCTCAGATATTGGAAGACCGCTATCATGTCTCCCCTGGTCCTTCTCTCCACTAGACCAGCCAGGCCCAGTTCCGGTAACCGTTCTTCGTATGCCTTAAGTCTCCAGTCCCCTAATCATCCTGGTTGCTCTTCTCTGCACTTTTTCTAGAGTTTCAATATCTTTTTTATAGTGTGGTGACCAAAACTGGTGGCAGAGAAGACAACTTCTTGGGAGGAGAAGACTGGCCCCAAGCTTTTTTGGTCTCCAGAAGAACTCTCTCAAACCATCTATCTTCCCCGTCCAAAATGTGAATGTTATTGCCCACAAAACAGCATCCTTTTTCTATAAGCACACTGTCCCCTCTCTTCCTACGTCCCTTTGAAGATGAGCACATGGAAACATCTGGGACAAAGTTCTAACCCAACCTGGCTTCCTTCAAAAACTCCCCAGATTGGAGGAGCAGTCAAAAAAAGTTCTGAAGCCTCAGAAAAGAAAAGCAGCCTCGAAAGAGAATGGGACACACACACACACACACACACACCGCTAGATCCCATGTGAGAGACCAGAAAATCTTGGGCTGGCCTTCTCCCCACTGATGCTCCCTAAGAAGTTGTCTTCTCCGGCAACCAATGCAGCTGACAGAACATCCCTCTGGGGTTTCCCAGCACAACTAAATGTCAGAAGGCCACCGAAGTTGATTACATGACCTCAGGACACAGCAATCATCATACATACTCAATTTGCAGATGATACAACAGTGGTGGGACTCATCTCGGGGGGGGGGGGATGAGTCTGTTGGATGAATCTGCCTACTGAGATGAGGTGGGCCGGTTGCTTTCGTGGTGTGGAGACAATAACTTGGTCCTCAACTCCAATAAGACCAAGGAGCTTATGGTGCACTAGAGAAGGAACAGATCAGACATCCAGCCCTTGCTTATCAATGGAGACCGAGTGGAGCGAAGGGCCAGTTTTAAGTTTCTGGGTGTTACCCTAAAAGAGGACCTGACCTGGGATGCTCACATTGCAGCCCTGGTCAAAAGGGCCCAGCAGAGATTGTTCTACCTGGGACTTCTCAGAAAACAACAACCGAATGAAAAACTGCTTGGGACCTTCTATTGCTGCACCATAGAGAGTATCTTTAACTTACTGCACCTACGCATGGTTTGCCAATTGCACAGGGGCAGATAGGAAAGCACTCCAGAGGGTTGACGTCATTGCCCAGAGGATCATGGGTTGCCCTCTCCCCTCTTTGGAAGAGCTTTATAGCTCCCGCTGCCTTCAGAAAATTCAAAACATTCTCAAAGGTCCTTCTCATCCTGGGCACCCCTTTTTTTTAACTGTAACCCTCTGGCAGACGGTACAGCAGGCACCTCCAAAGTCCAGCCCGGGGGCCAATTGCAGCCCGTTTTCAAATATCGAGCGGCCTGCAGCTTCTTCTCCCCGCCAACTCAGCCTGTCACACTTCCCCCGCTGGCCGGCGTTTTTCCCTTCACCGCACAGCGGTTCCCCTGAATGGTCGGCCCCCACACATTTTCACCTCACCAAATCTGGCCCTCCTTGCAAAGAGTTTGGATACCCCTGCAGTACAGGATAACAAAAACAAGGACAAATAGGCTGAAAAACAGCTTCTATTCCAGGGCAGCAACTCTATTGAATTCCACTGCAGAGTGCAATATTAATGCAGCACCAGGGATTTTCAGTTCAGTGTAGAGAATGTGAAGGATGTGTGTTTGTTTTTATTTTCATAGTCATAGTGTACACTGAAGATGGTGTTTGATTTCGTTGTATGAGGTGCAATGACAATAAAGTAAAGTAAAGTAAACATATGAGCCAATTGCCAAGTGCCTGCATTTTGATCCAGTGACCGTGGGGAACTTCTTTCTTGGGTGGTGGAAGAGAGAGAAGGAGGAGATTCAGTCAAGCGCTGAAAAAAAGAGACGTACGACCAGGGGTGGGATTCAAATTTTGAACAACCGCTTCTGTGGGCGTGGCTTAGGTGGTGGGCGTGGCTTGGTGGTCATGTGACTGGGTGGACATGGCTTGATGGTCATGTGATTGGCTGGGTGTGGCTAACTCAATGTCACTCACATCGAGGCACGCATCTCCTCGCCTGGCCTCTCATGACTGTGGGGATGCTGCAACAGTCGTAAGTGTAAAAAATGGTCATAAGTCACTTTTCTCAGTGCCATTGTCACTTTGAATGGTCCCTCCACACAAGCAAAGTACCAGCAAAGGAGGAGAAAAAAAAACTCCAGAGACATTCCTGAGACAGGAAGGCTAGTCCTGCCAAGAATGTAATAAGGGTTAACGGAGAGGCAATTTCTGTAAGCAACACCAGAATGTTTCCTTCCTGCCTTCCTTACAGGATTAGGCCAGTAATTTCTTCTAACAACCGGCTCTCCGAACTGCTTAGAATGTTAACAACCGGTTCCAGAGAATAGGTGCGAACTGGTAGAATCCCACCCCTGCGTACGACCATTTTTCACAGTCACGACCTTTGCAGCATCCCCAGGATCATGTGATCAAAGTGCCGGTGCTTGGCAACTGCTTCATACTTATGACCGTTGCTGTGTCCCAAGGTCATGCCATCCCTTTTTGTGACCTTCCGACAAGCAAAGGAGAAGCCACACTCACTTAACAACTGGGAGTCTGATCTTCTCAACTGCAAGGATTCCCTTAACAACTGAAGCAAGAAAAGGGGCAAAACCGACTTCCAGAATGTTTCACCGAACAACAGAAATGTTGGGCTCAGTTGTGGTCGTAAGTTGAGAACCACCCGTACAGACCTCCATTTCACCCTTAAATTTCTACTCTCTGCATGCTGGGTGGAAGGCTGACCCAGAAGTCAGCAGGAAATGGTTGAAGCCAGGGGTGGGCTTCTAAAATTTTAGAAACGGGTTCTCTGTCCGGTTGCTGGGTAGGCGTGGCCAGGCTGGGCATGGCTCTAGTCAGCCTCATGCACCACGGTGGGGGGCGTTTTTGCCCTCCCCAGGCCCGGAAGGCCTCTGGAAGCTGGAAACGGGCCTGTTTCCGGCCTTCTCGAACTTCCAGGAGGCCTGTTATCTGCCCTCCCCAAGGCCTCCACCTGCACCCTGCACTTCCCTGCACCCAAAACGGGCTGGGTGGGGACTCCTGGGAGGGGAGGGGTGGGTGGGGCCAGCCAGAAGTGGGATTTGGGGGTTCTCCGAAGTGTGCAGAATCTTAGCTACAGGATCTCCCGAACCCCCGCGAACTCCCAGCAGCCCACCCCAAGTCAAAGGTGGGATTCAAATTTTATAACAATCGGTTCTGTAGGCGTGGCTAGCTGGGTGTGGCCATGTGCTTGTTGGGCAGGGCTTCTGTTAAGTTCTGAGCATGGGCGCAAGGAACGGAGACGAGGCAGAGAACTTGTGAACTTCAACTCTTTATTAATGATTAAGAACAGAGCAAAGGCCCTGGGCAGCAGCAGCTCTTTTATAGAGCTGGCTGCTGACCCGTTAACCAATGATTTGCGTTCAAACATTTAAATTGTACCCAATGAGAGATGTTCAACTAATAGCCAATCAGGCTGCTCCATAAGGACCAATCCCTGCTCGCTATCCATGGGCCAAAGTGCAGGATTACAAGCCTGCTTTTCTCGTAAGGTTGACACGTTTTTATTAAATAGTTTTTATTAGTTCATAACACCCCTCCCCCTAGGTTCCATTTGAGGGGTGCGGTAACATACTCTGCGTAGATATGCAGGTCGTTTTACCTGCCTGTTTGATTTTCGCTGCTCCACCGGTTTTTGTCTGCAGTCCGATTCCGGTGGAGCGCTTTCAAGGTTTTCTGGTACGACTAGTTCCGTTTCTGTGCGGGAGGACTCTGGCGCGGCTATCATTGTTGTTATCCCAGTCTCCTAGGCTTACTTCCGGGTCCCGTGGGCTTGCCTCCCTCGTGCTATTTCCCGCGGTGATGCCACCCCGCTTCCTGATTCTTCTTCAGGTTGCGTGTTTCTTTGGTTGGGTTGCTGGGCCCCCTTGATTACGTCGTCATCTATTTCGTTTCTGCCTCCTCGATATCCCCTCCCCTTAGTTTGCGAATTAGGGAGTCACGGGAGGTGGGTGGCAATCTGGATCGAAGCTGATCTATATGGCGTTCCATGCTCTCCGTCATTAGTCTGTAGGTGGTAGGATCTGGGGCCGTGGGTTGGGTAATGGTTGCAGGGACCCATAATGGGTCGCCAAAAAGTTTTTAGCAAACACCAAGTCGCCTACCTTGAATTCGCGGCACTTCCCGCTAGATCCGAAAGGTTTTTCTGGTGAATAAGAAGGATGTAGACGGTCGAGGTGGGAGCGAAGTCTCCGCCCCATTAGCAGTTCGGCAGGCGTCTTATTTGTGATGCTGTGTGGGGTGATGTGTTGAAGCAGGAGTATTCGGTTGAGCTTGTCGTCGATGTCCCCATAGTCCATTTTATGTAGGTTTTTTTGATGAATTGTACCATTCGGCTCCGCCCTTCCATTGGCCGCAGGGTGCGCTGGCGAGGTTAGCGCATGGCGGATGCCCCGGTCCGATAGGTACTGTTCAAATGCCAGGGCAGTGAACTGGGGCCCGTTATCAGAAACTAAAACGCCTGGTAACCCATGCGTTGCGAATAATTTATTCAGTTTGTTAATGACTGACTCCGGTGTGGTTGTCTTCATCTTCTGGATTTCTAGCCAGTTTGAATAGGTGTCAACTGTTAATAAAAACGTGTGTCCTTTGGTGGGTCCCACAAAATCAACGTGGATGCGGGACCATGGACCCCGAGGGGTTTCCCACTCGGTTGGCGTCGCTTTAGGTGGGGCGTTGCTAACGTCTTGGCACTTCCGGCATGTGGTTACCCAGGCTGCGATCTGCTTATCGATGCCTGGTCACCACGCATAGCTTCGTGCGAGCGCCTTCATGCGCACGATGCCCGGATGTCCATCGTGCAATACTTTTAAAACAGTCTGTTGTAGCCTCTCTGGGATGACGACTCTATCCCCCCAGAGAACGCAGCCTCTCTGGGAGAAAAGTTCTGTCTGCCAATTCTTGAATGGCGCGAAATCATTGTGGAGTTGGTCAGCTGGCCATCCTCGTTCGACCCAGCTGAGAACTCGTGCCAGGACAGGATCCCGTTTTGTCTCGATGGTGATGTCTCTCGCTGTTAGTGGCGGCGAGTGCAGCGTTTCGATTTGGAGCGTCATGAGGGTTGGAGCTGGGTCGTTGACGGTTTCCGGAAGTGGGGAACGGCTTAAAGCGTCAGCGTGGGGAATGGCTTTCCCCGGGTGATGTTGCAACAGATAATTGTAGGCAGCTAGGAACTCAGACCAACGAGTCATTCTCGGCGATAATATATAGGGGGTTGGCTTTTCTCCCGCTATAATACCAAGCAATGGTTTGTGATCCGTGATTATCGTAAATGCTCGTCCATACACGTATTCGTGAAAGCGCTTCACAGCAGATACAACAGCAAGGGCCTCTTTATCGAGTTGGCTATAGTTCCTTTCAGCCCTTGATAATGTTCGTGAGAAAAACGCAATAGGTGCTTCATTTCCGTTTGGTAGTACATGGCTTAAGATTGCTCCCACTCCAAACGGTGAAGCGTCGCATGTAATAGTTAAGGGTAAAGTCTCGTTGTACTGCATCAATACAGCGTCGGAGGTTAGTAAGTCTTTCACTTGTTGGAAGGCGCGTTCCTCTCGATGTCCCCAGACCCAGGTTGCTCTTTTATCGAGAAGTCTGTGTAGGGGCTCCGCTACGGTCGCCTTCTGGGGCAAGAAAATGTTGTAGAAGTTAATGAGCCCCAGGAAGGCTTGGAGGTCTGTTCTATTTTTAGGCGTTGGGGCGTTTTTAATTGCTTTTAGCATGTTATCAGTGGAATGGATTCCTTGACTATCGAGAAGGTATCCAAGGAACTCCACCCTCTCAGTACACAGTTGACATTTATTTTTTTTAACCTTCAGGCCAGCGTCTTTAAATTTCCGTAGAACCATTCTGAGACGCTTTTCTAAGATGTCTCTATTAGGGCGGCGATTAAAACATCATCAAAATATGGCACGACCCCTTTTATGCCTTGTAAAAGTCTCTCCATCAAACTTTGAAAAATTCCCGGAGCTACGCTCACTCCGAATTGGAGTCTATTGCATTTAAAAGCGCCTCTATGTGTAACGATAGTTTGTGCTTCCGCAGTTTCCGCATCTACGGGCAACTGTTGGTACGCTTGTGCTAAATCCAATTTAGCGAATATCTTCCCACCACCCAAGGAGTGGAGAAGGTGTTGAACCACCGGCACCGGGTAAGCACTCTGCTGAAGTGCGTGGTTCAAGGTGGCCCGATAATCCCCACAAATTCTTAACGATCCATCTGGTTTAATGGGTGTTACAATTGGGGTTTCCCAACGGGCGTGGTCGGTTGGTTCTAAAACACCCTGGGCTATTAATTTATTGAGCTGCTCGTCAATCTTTGGTTTTAGTGCAAAAGGCACCCGACGAGGCTTAAGGCGGATGGGAGCTACTTCAGGATTAAGGTTAAACGATATTGGGGTCCCCTTGTACTTGCCTAGCTCTTCTGAAAAAACGTCCTGGAATTCTTGGACGAGAGACTCCTCCCAGTCGTTGCTCTTGGCTCGGTGGACGCCGGCTACCTCGATCCCGAGCGGGGCGAACCATTGTAGGCCTAATAAGCTAGGCTGGTCACGGTTGACGACGGTCAGCGGTAGTGATGCGATACGATTTTTGAAGGAGACTTGGACTTGGCTGGAAACGACGACTGGGATTCTGTTGCCCTGGTAATCCTTGAGTATGATCCTTTGGGGGCTGAGGTCCTGACGACAGATGGCCAGGATTAGTTGTTTGAGGGTCTTCCAGGAAACCATCGAGAGAGACGACCCCGAGTCGACTTCCATCACGCAAGGTTGGTTCTCGATGGTGACCTTCACTCGGATCTTTCTTGCATCTAAGGATGTAGCGTGGCCGATGGTAATGGTTTGGTGTGCCTCTTCTCGTCTCGTTGAAGTGGCAGGTACTTTGTTTCTGTAGGAGTGGTCGTTCCATTGGTGGTTCTGGCGATTTCGATTCGCAGGAGGATATCCTGAAGACTGGCTGCAGTTATTCTCCCTGCGCTTTGGGCTGGATCCTCGCTTGCTTCTACAGACCTTTGCGATGTGGCCTCTTTTTCCACAGGAATGGCAGAGCGCGTCGAGGAATTTGCAATCGGATCGTGAGTGGTTTGCCCCACAACCCGAGCATTGTCACGGGAATCGTTGGTTTTGTTGGTCTCGTTCGGACCGGAGTCGGTTGACCTCTTCCTCATCACTTTCTGATGGGGATTCCAGGTTCTCATGGTGCGCCGTTGTTGAATGCCTCTCGGGGCGAGGCGAGGTATCATTCGCGAGTTGACGGAGCGGTGCGTTGGTGCGGCGCATTCGAGCGGCCGACTTCCTGGTTGCTTCTGCTGCGGTAGCGTCTGTGATGGCATCGGAAAGATCGATGTCCCCTTTGGCCATGATCTTGCTCTGCACCGTGTGGTCATCTAATCCCAGAACTATGCGGGCTCGCAAGGCTTCTTCGAGGTTGGAAAACCCACAGAGGCCACCCAAGTTCCGGAGGTCAGCGATGACGTCTGCAAGACTTTCGCTTTTCCGTTGGTCCCCCTGGTAAAACTCGTGCCTACGGACAAGTGTTGGCACTGCGGGTGCATAGTGGGCCCGTAGAAGGGGCGTGAGGGTGTCCCAATCCATCGTTTTCACCTCAGCCAGTTTTGCAAGTGATTTCGCCATCTTAAATACGGCAGGCCCGCAATGGGTCAGGAATATTGCTCGCTTCTTGCCGGTCGTAGGCGTCCTTTAAGTTATTGGTCTCCAGAAACATCTGGAACCGATCCATATACGAGTCCCAGTCTTCGTTTGCCGGGTCAAATGGAGCGGGTGGTATAGCACCGCTGGCCATATTGCCGTTGTTGGTGCGCCTTCAGCCACGTGCTCTGTTTGGCGCTCTGTAGTGTTCAGTCAGCTCTGTTGTCTCCGCATCCCATCCTCATTGCCAGTGTTAAGTTCTGAGCATGGGCGCAAGGAACGGAGACGAGGCAGAGAACTTGTGAACTTCAACTCTTTATTAACGATTAAGAACAGAGCAAAAACCCTGGGCAGCAGCAGCTCTTTTACAGAGCTGGCTGCTGACCTGTTAACCAATGATTTGCGTTCAAACGTTTAAATTGTACCCAATGAGAGATGTTCAACTAATAGCCAATCAGGCTGCTCCGTAAGGACCAATCCCTGCTCGCTATCCATGGGCCAATCAAAGGTGCAGGATTACGAGCCTGCTTTTCTCGTAAGGTTGACAAGTTTTTATTAAATAGTTTTTATTAGTTCATAACAGCTTCTTCTTTTTTTTGGTAGCACCCTCTGCGCTTCATTTTGGGGCCACCTAGGCCTCAGGGGAGCCTCTGGGGGGCGTTTTTGCTCCCAGAAGGCTTCCCTGGGGCTCAGGAGGGAATAAAATGGAGCATGGGGGGTACCCAGCACCTCCACCTACACTCCATTTTGGGGCCTCCTGGGCCTCAGGGAGCCTCCGGTGGGGTGTTTTTGCTCCCAGAAGGCTTCCTGGGTCTCAGGAAGGAAAAAAAATGGAGCATAAGGGAGTACGAATGATTCCCCTGCGCTCCATATTGGGGTCTCCTGGGCCTCAGGGGAGCCTCTGGGGGCGTTTTAGCTCCCAGAAGGCTTCCCGGGGCTCAGGAGGGAATAAAATGGAGCATAGGGGGTACCCAGCACCCTCCAACTACACTCCATTTTGGAGCCTCCTGGACCTCAGGGGAGCCTCCGGCAGGGCGTTTTTGCTCCCAGAAGGCTTCCGTGGGGCTCAGGAAGGAAAGAAACAAGAGCATAGGGGGTACCCAGCACCCTCCTCGCTCCATTTTGGGGCCTCCTGGGCCTCGGGCAACCCTCCTCGGCGAAGCAGTAAGAAAGCGAGGGAATCCCAGCACAGCTGATCATCGGAACACTGATCGTCAGGAGGGGGAAAAATAAATACCTTAAGGAGTGACTGGATGGCGAAGAATGCAGTCAGTGATCTCGGGCATGCGCGCAATGTTGCACATGCGCAGTAAGCACTGACTGGGCAAGGAGGGGAGGGGAGGGGCGGGGGGAGAGGGGCAGGATCAGCCAGGGGCACGATTTGCCGGTTCTCTGAACTGCGCAGAATCATAACAATCCCACCCCTGCCCCAAGCCTTTTTATGTTTCTCAGACTTTGCTGTCTCAAAGGTGCTTTTTTTTCAAGAGGCAACTGAACCTTCTGGCATTTTCTGTGAAGACGTTTCGCTTCTCATCCAAGAATCTTCTTCAACTCTGGCTGGATGGAATCCTTCCATTCCCCACCATCCGCTTAGAGCAGAAGAAGCTTCTTAAGTGAGAAGTGAAACGTCTTACAACACACACACACACACACAGAAAGTCCAGCTGCCTCTGAGGGGGGTAGCCCTTTTGGGACAACCATGATCTATTCTGGATGATTGAGAATCTCCATAGACAACTCAGACTTCACTCATCACAGGTAGTGTAAAATCAATTAAATTTGGCAATTGCAATAAACAAGGATCGTAGCCAGAATAGTTAATTATTATTTCGGTCTCAGAAGAACCATCAAAGCGTTGTCCCCAAAACTGGGCTCTTGCTTGGTGTCGAAGCCGATAAGTCACTGGACGCAAGGTGTGGTACAAAATTATGCTTTCATTTTGGTACAAAGATATAAGGACCCTGGCTCAAAAGCTAACCAAGGACCTTGATGAGAATCTTACAGCGATGGTTAAGCAGAAATTAGAGTTCAGACCAGAAACATACTTACTGGGAATTATTAATGAGAAATACAGTAAAGGAACAATATATTTAATGATACATATAATAACAGCTGCGAGATTGGTGGATGCCCAAAACTGGAAGAATGAAGATACCGCTACAATGTGAAATAATAAGGAAAATATTAGTCTGTGCAGAGATGGACAGACTAACGTTAGAAATTAAAGATAAGGGTAAGACAGAGTATTATAAAGCCCGGAGTAAAATGTATCAGTGGCTTGAGTCAAAGAAAAAGAAAGGGTTGACGCTTTATAAGAATAAAAGTTAAACGTTTTGTAAACCAAAGAGAATGGAATATAATGTACAAATATGATACGAATGCATGAGTATAAAAGACTGTTGTAAATATGTATATAATTGTACATAAATGTAGATAAATGTAAATAAAAATAATATGCAGCTAGCACTATACTAATAACATAAGGGAAAAAGGAAATTAACTGTTATGTGTATCTCTATAATATAGCTTGTATGGCCAAAATGATGGCCAAGAAATTTGCACAGCGTTCAATTTTTTTTAATGTTTATTCAATAAAATTTATTTTAAAAAAAGAGAGAGAATCTTACAGCAATTTTTATAGCCAAGCGGTGGCCGCATTCAACCTTTGCCAACCTTTGCCAACCTTTGCATAGCAGATAATATTGATTGGTTATTTATTTTTATTTATTTATTTATTTGATTTGTCAATCGCTTACAAGATAATAGGTATAAGTATATACATAGTTATGAATACATAAAATGGGAACATATAATTAAAATAAAATAAACAATGGGATAGGTATGGTAGGAAGGTTGGTGCCCTTATGCACGCCCCTTACAGACCTCTTCGGAAAGGGGTGAGGTCACTAGTAGACAGACTAAGGCAGTGATCCCCAACCTTTTTGACGCCATGGCCCGGTACCGGCATCAGCTGGGCGCCGCGCCCGGTACCGGCATCAGCTGGACGCCACCATCTTTTTTATGAAAAAGTGCTTCTGGTGGCCTCACGAAGCACGTTTTCATCAAAAAGATGGGCCAGCGCTTCGTGAGCTTTTCCGGTAGAAATGGCTTTCTACCCGGAAAAGCTTCACCGGAAGCGCTGGCGCCACCATCTTTTTGACGAAAACGTGCTTCCGGTGAGCTTTCTACCCGGAAACCAGCGGCCCGGTAGGAGTTGTTCCGCGGACCGGTACCGGTGGTTGGGGACCCCTGGACTAAGGTTAAAGGTTTTGGATCAGCCCCCTACATAGCTAAATGTCACCTCACCTGTGTTTCACCCCAGGTCATGGGGATCTTGCAAAATGTCCTAGTTTCATGTGCCAGCTATGTGGCTTTTAGGGTTTTTTCTTATAAGCAAGCTATTCTTGTTCCTAATATCCTGGCTAGTGGTTTAAGGTGCTAACTTCTGCCTCGCTACGAATGTGCAGTTCCAAGCCCTTTCCTATTGCAGAGCAGCTCAAAGCAGCACCCCACTCCACCCAACCCCCCTCCTTCCACAGAGAAAAGTAAAAGCAGTTTTAAATCTTTGTCTGAGGAGCTCCCCCGTGGCCCCCCACCTTCTGTAGAGAGAGAGGAAAAAATCAGCACCCACCCCTCTCCTCGAAGAATGAAATATTCTAGGAAATATTAAAAAGGCGGAATATTATATTTCCCTTGGATGAGAAAAGGGGAAACATGTTTTTAAACACAAAGCCGCTTTCTCCCCCAAGCGGCACGAGGGGCAGTGAGGACATACATTCCTGGGCTAGCGATCTGACTGAGTAACTGGATGTTTTTATACCCCTTTTCCCTTAAGAATTTGTGTTTCAATAGCTTTTGTGTTTCTATTACGTTTAATGGTTTGTGCCTCGTGTGATTCCTGTGTTTTAATGGATTTATTCCTTATTTGGGCTTGTTTGGAGGGCTGGCGGGGAGTGCTTGCTAGGGCTTGATTGAATTTCTAATTTAATCTTCTTATCTGCCCTAAGTGTCTTGCGAAACTGGTATGGTGTTTGTGCTCAATCTTGGGTGTCTCCCTGTTTGCTTCCCCTTGTAGTCCTTTTCTGTTGCCTTAGAAGTTTTGTATTTCTTTATGTTTTCCTATCTTGGAACCTTTTAATTACTCTATTTCTGTCTTTTCCTTCTGGGCCATTCGTTTCTATAAGAGGCTTTGATATTCCTCATTCTAATGTGTTTGTGCTGACTCTGAGGTAACTTCCTAATCTCAATATGTTTGGAGCTGCAGCTTCTTGTGATTAAATAGCTCTTGACTGTGGTCTGTGTTTTTCCTGGCCATTCCTAATGTATTTATCTTTGTGATTTAAAGTTTTCCTTATAGTTTTTTTTGTGTCTTCTATATGTTCCCTTCCTACAGTATCTAATAGTACATTCATTGACAGCAGCTAGAATAATATATGCACAATACTGGAAAAATGAAAACATACCTCCAGAAACAGATAATAAGAAAAATTATGGCTCTCCAATCATCCATGCCATAACAATGTGTGACCATGAGTGGTGAGGATTTGAGTAGAAAGTGAATTGTCTCTTATCTGGATTTAATTTTCTCCATACATCTATTAAATTCAATTCTTTAATCATTTCTACACAAATTTTAGGTAATTCTCTCTTTTTTTTCCCCCTTCCCTTCCTATTCCCTCCATTATAATCTTTTTGATGATCTGCTACAGCATTAAAATCCCCTATAATACAAATATTTTTCCTTTCCAGTTTAATGATTTTGGCATATAAAGCCTTATAGAATTCTTTTTGATTGGCATTAGGGGTGTAAATTACCACCAATAGGATTTTTTTTTTGAATTTATCTGTATTTCTATTGCCAGAACTCTTCCTTTGGGGTCTGCAAATATTAATGTTGCTTTTATCTCTTCTTTAATGTAAACTGCTACTCCATTCTTTTTTCGTTATCTTCAGAAGCCATAAGCACTGTCCCTAATTTGGAGCAGACTAAATATTTTTCCTGTGTTTTTAAAATGTGTGTTTCCTGTAAACAAACAATATCTGCATTTTGTTTTATCAACTTTGCCAGAATCTTTTGTCTTTTTATTTTTGAGTTTAAGCCATTTATATTAATGAATAAGGGTTTCACCTCTTTTTCCACATTCTATTTGTATCTATTTCTTTATCTCCTAATCACACTTTTTTCTTTTTACGTTATGTTTGTTAATCTAAAATCTTCTCTTTCTTGTTGTTACTGGATGATTTTTCTTACTTCTTGTTTTTCATCTTTATTTTTGATTGGTCTTATTCTTTTTGAAAGTTTAAGTCTAATTATTTCTCGCTCTTTGCCTTATAGTTATTCCAAGTTCTACTTGTGGTTGATACTGTGCCTTGCTTTCTTCTTTTTCTTCTTCTTGTTGCTGGTTGTTTTTCAAGTTTTCTGGGGTCTTTTGTCCCTTCTTTTGATGCTCTTGGTCTTCTTGGGATTCCAGTTCTAATTCGTCTTTGCTGGTCTGCTCTTCAGAGCCTACCAGTCTTTCATAGAAATCTTGGGCTTTTTGAAAAGAGTCTACTTTAATTTTTCTTTCTCCCCAAGTAATTAACATCCCTTCCGGGATTAACCATTTAAACATAATACCTTTTTGATTTAATTGGGTCGCCAGGGATTTGTGGTCTCGTCTTGCTTCTCTAACCCTTCTTGGGATTTGTTTAAGAACTGAGATTTCTTTGTCCTTATAATTAATTGTTTCATCTCTCTATATTTTATATATAATGTCCTGGACCTTTCTTCTTGCAAAACGTACATGCACTTCTCTTGGGCATTTGTGTCATCTTGCATAATTAGTACTTACTCTATAGACTTCATCCAACTCTTTCAGAATCTCATCTTTGTCTCTTTCCAGTACTTCTGCCAAGATTTCCGCCATCACCTGATCTAAGTCTTCTTCTTTTGATTCCACTATATTTTGGAACCTTAGATATGTTGCAGCCTTGTCCATTTCTAAATACACCAGGGAATCTTCCATTTCCTTACTGACAGTCTTTAAATGTTCATCCACTCTTTCCAATTTTTTTCAGTTTGTTCTGTCCTTTTTTCTACTTCTTTTATTATCTATTCATTTTTCTCCAATGCTTGCTGTAATGTTCCAATTTTTTCATCTACTTTAAAAATACCTACTTTCGGGACTTCCGGTTTGTCGGCTTCGCGAGCCGCAGGGATTCGTGCTGAAGCTGCGCGATCCTGCTGCGCTAGCCGCTTGGTGCTCCGATCCGGACGGGTCCGAGCTAGCTGCCCTGCAGGGGCAGCTGAAGATAGGGGATCCGGAGAGGGGTTTGGGGGTGTTGCAGACCCTCTCCCGGCCGGCAGAACCCCTTTTCCCAAGACGGTGCAGCGGCGGTCCGCAATGGCCGCCACAAAGAAGCTGGCAGTCGGGTAAGAATGCGCAGGAGGAAGTGGAGAAAGTTTTTGAAAAGAGAAAGTTTTTCTTGGTTCCCAGGACTCTAAGACATATTTAACAAAAATCCTGAAAATTATGACTTTCTGAATGATACCTTCTAGAAGAGAAAAAAAGCGGCAGTTTGGTGGTGCTGAAAGGAAAGTTTACTCTCCTTCCCTACGGAATTAATAAGTGGATATTAAGAAACCTATATTTTTAGGTAAAAACTGGCTTTAAGTGATGAGTGGGAAGGGAGAGGACTAAAAAAAAATATTCGTATGCTAAGACTTTGTTGGAGGAGATGCCTTAAGGATTTGAAGACTGAAATATATTGCAATAAGACTTTAAGAAACAGATTTGGACTTTCTTTTTTTCTGATTGATACTACCCCAGGAGGAGAAAGTGAGAACTCTGCCTTGGTTTGGACTGATTGATAACTTTGGGACTGTTTTTTTTTTTTTTTTTTTTGGAATATTCTGGTTGTTGTAAGAAGAAAGAAGGGGAAAAGAAAAGAAAAGATTTATAATGGCTTTTTCTGTTGAGGAACTGAGAAAAGAATATGAGCAAACAAAAAAAATGGTAAAGATGGTTTGAAAGAAGCCTTCCTTTTTTTTTAGAAATGGCGCTTATTAACTATCAACAAACATTACAACAGATGAAGACAGCAGAAGAAGAAGAAGGAGAGGAAGCCATTTTTAATGAATCTCAGAATTCGACCAAGAAAGAAGGAAGAGGGAAAGGAAGAGAAATAAAGGACTTAAGATTTAAAAAAACACTTAAGAAAGGGAAAAATAAGGTGCAAAATCAATATAATGATAGTAAACAAAAGGGAAAAGGAACACGACAGAGAAGGGAAGCCAGTAAGGCAGAGGCTAGAAGAAGGGGGGGTAGAAAGGTTTGTTGGGAGAAGAAAGGAAGGGAAAAGGTGGAGAAAAGCTACAAAGTTTTGAAACTAGATGGGAAAAAAGGAATCTTTTTTAGGGATAAAGGGTAAAGTATAATTTCTTCAAAAAGATTTTGCAAGGTACATAAGATGATATTGTAACATTGTATTAGAAATAGAAAACTTAAATGGTTTAAGAGTTGATAAGAGATTAAAATGTTGAAATGTTTAATAATGATTGGTTTTAAAATTTAATAATATTAGGGTAGGCTTAGAATATTGAGTTTTAATTAAAGAGTTTAATAAGATTATGGTATTGATGTTATTATAAAATTTTCATTATAGTATTTGTTTTTTGGAAAAGGCAATGGGAATGTTATAAGATGCAATATTTAGATCTATTGTTTAACTATGTATTTAATTATTTTGGATGTATTATTTAGATAGAATGTACCAAGCAGAATCGGATTGGGTATTGGGTGTTATTTTAAATGTTAATTTGATTAATTTAGGGGAGATAGAAAGGCATCATACTCTGATTAGTGATTTCAGGAGAAACTCTCTTTTTCTTTTTATAAGGAACGAGACAAAGGGACAATAAAGAATGGACAAAAGATACAAATATAATGACTCAAATTAAGATGATTAATTAAGATAGAATTAAGAAGAGTGAAATGTGTGGAGAAGTTAATATAGAAGACTCAGAATGGTAAATAAAATAAGTAATGACATGTAAGATGAGCATGAATATAACTGAAGTCCATGAAGAGAGAGATACCTGGGGCCAAGTTACTTTCAAAAAAGATTTTTTTTATGTTTTGTGTGTTGTGTGTATATGTTTTTTTGGGGGGGAGAATTAATAAAACCTTGCAGAAATATAGAATGAGAATAATGGTAACTAAGTCAGAAAGAAATAGATGAAATAATAATAATGAAATTGAATAAGAGTAAAGAGAAGTAAAGAGAAATTGGATAAGAGGTTTTTGTATGTTTATATGGAAATGGTTTAAAACAGAATTATAGTGTATGAAATAAGGTTTTATCTGACTTGTTAAATTTATAATGGAAAAAGGTTTAAGCATGTAATGGTTAATGATGATTTGTGTGTTTTTGAAAAATTAATAAAACTTGTTTTAAATAAAAAATACCTACTTTCATTTCTGCTTTTAATTTCCCCATCTCTTCTTTTAGTTCATTTATATCTGCTCTCGTCTCTGTATGATTTTTGAGCATTATTTCTTGTAGCTTTGACATTGAAACTTGTAGAGTAAGCAGTGTCGAATGGATATTGGCATTTGTAATAGAAGGCTGTTTCTCCAATGTTAATGATTCCTCAATTGTCTTCTGTGACGTTGGTGAAGGTATTGCTGTCAGAGTTGTTAATGTCGTCTTCTTTCCAGCTTTGAGAGTTGTAGTAGTTATGGAAGTCATTTCTCCTAAAATTTGTTTCTGTTTTTCTATTATATTAATTACGTTGTCTCAGATTAGCATTCATTGTTAAATAATATATCGTAAAATTAACCAATAAGCTAAATTGGCCAATAAACTAATTAACTAATTTGTCTATTTATCTCTTAATTTCCTAAATTAATATATTCAACAAACTTGTAAATGCAAATACTATCCAATATAATCTCAAATTAAAGTTCTACATTAAATACATGCATATGTAAAATCTATGCTTATTTCTCAATATTATGAAATCCAAGTAATAGTAATGATAGATACCTTCTCCTATCTCTCTAATTATATACAAATCTATGAGATAATATTATATTATAGTATTATAAAGACTTCATCAATGCACATAGAAAATTTTAGAAATAGATTAACCTGAAAAAGTCAATTGATTTTTTAAAGTAATAAGCAAGATATATTCAAATCATATGTAGTTACTCAGTTATAACTATAAATGTAGTAAATATTATAAATATTAAATGATTATTGTTATCAATATCAATGTTACTTAACAAGTTGCTGATAAATCAGCTGGGTCTGGCAGAATACCTCACAATTTTACACTTATCAAATGTCTCTCCTTCTTTAGTCAATACATAGGTAAAGGATAATAAAATATAGAATAGTTGATCCAAATATCTAAAATTAAAGAAAGGGGAGAGTCTTAAATTAATTGTCCAGCTCTTCGTCTCTGAAGCTAGATGATTTCACTTCCTCGTGTTCAGGCAAAAAAAAAAAAAAAGAAATGAAAGAGAGAGAAAAAAAGAATTGCTGAGTAACATTTATGGCTTCCTAATATCTTAACATACCCAGCAGTATACACTCCTTTCCATCTTGGGTTTCGAGCAAATAATTTTTCCAAAATTCTCCACTAAAGTACTCCCCCAGCCAGCAACCCCCATTCCACGTCCAGAGAGACTTAAATCAGTTAGTAATATCATCTATAACCACAAGTCTTTAATCTACTTCAAAGGTTCAAGTCTTCTCCCAGTCTCAAAAGTAGCCAGCAAAAATAATCCAAGCAAAAAATAATCCAAAAGCACCCCAAACCTCCGTGAGTCAAACTTTTTTCTCCAACTGGCAACAATATAGCAAACCTCTCCGATCCGAGCCTCCTTCTCCTCTAGGTCGCTACTGTTAATCTTCACTTCCTCCTCTCGAGCCAATCACTTTCAGACACTTTCGCGTCCTCTCTTCTTTGCCGCTTCTTTCCAGACTCCGATCAGCTTATTGCTTCTCAACAAATCTCTTCACCAATCAATAATCGAACACTCTTACAGGATCTCCGCACAAACCTCTTCCTTAGCTGCCACAGGCTGTCACTCACTATATTACCAAAATTTCTTTATTTATTTCAAACTATTCCAGTTAAATTAGAAAAGACCTTTTTCGATAATCTTAATAGAATGACAGCAAAATTTATCTGGCAGGGTAAAAAACCCAGAATAAAAATGAAATTACTACAAGATATGAAGAGCAGAGGAGGCTTTGGATTGCCAAATTGGGAATTATATTATAGTGCAGCAACATTAGTTTGGCTAAAAGATTCGATTAATTTAAAGAACACAAGAATATTAGCTATAGAAGGTCATGACCTTCAGAGGGGATGGCATGCCTTTCTTTGGGACATAGGACCTACTAAACAAAAATATTTCCACAGACATCTGATTAGAGATTCGTTGATATACAATTGGCTATCTACAATGGAAGCAATGATCTACCCAAATAATTTAGACCTGAACAAAATGTTAATATATAAAGACTTATTGGATACAAATGGAAATTTAAAAACAATACATGAGCTCCAAGAACAAGGGCTATGAGTAGACTGGTGGGCTTATCTTCAAATACAAAGTCAATATAAAAGGGATGTAAAGGAGTATGGAATATACTTGAAACCTCAACAATTAGACAAAATTTTATTAGGCCCAGATTAAAAAAAAATTACCAAAATTTATCAGTATCTCCTAGAAGTAGAATTAGAAGAAGAAGTAGTGAAAGGATGCATGATCGCATGGGGTCAAAATATTGGTCATAACATAAAGTTATCAGAGTGGGAGACTGTACGGAATAGAAACTACAAATTAACAAAACCAGTAACATATAAAGAAAATGCATATAAAATGTTCTTTAGGTGGCATTTACCCCCTTCGAGATTAGTGAAAATGTACCCTAAAATGAGTTCCATATGTTGGAAATGTAAAAAAAAAAAGAGGGAACATATTATCATATGTGGTGGTCTTGCCCAGAGGCTCGAAAATACTGGCTCAAAATTCAAAATTGGCTACAAGAAATCACCAATGAACAACTAGACCTAGAACCAGAACTCTTCCTATTGGGGATCTTCAAAAAAGTATGTAAAGAGTACAAAATACTTATTATTACATATACTGACTGCTGCCAGGATCGCCTTTGCCCAGTGATGGAAACAGCCATATACACCTGTAGAGGAACTGGTTATACAAAAAGTTATGAATTGTGCTGAAATGGATAAATTAATGCTGAGTTTAAAAGATAAGGAACCTTCAAGATTTTATAAGGTATGGGAACAATGGTATAGCTGGATAGATCGGAGACAGATTAAGGATAAGTAATTATTAAATATAGAATATAGATAAAACAAGAATATAATTATGCACAAATTAATATTTGTAAATATCACACAAATGATTGTTACACGATAAATGATTGTTACACGGTTGTTACACGATAAGTTATTATATCTTTTTTATGTTTTTAATGTAATAAAATTCAATAAAGTTTTCTAAAAAGAAAAAGAAAAATTATGGCATGTGCAGAATCAGATAGGTAAACTCTAGAATTAAAAAAACAAACAAAGGAGAATCTAAATACCGTGAAACATGGAATAAATTTTATCAATGGTTACATAAAAGAAGGCAAGGTTGGAACATAAGTAGCTATGAGGATTAGAATAATCAGTAAATAATATATCAAAGAAGGAGATTATAAATGATGAAGTAAAATGTACATATGGATAACAATTGTAATGCCAGACCGGCAGCACCGTGCTGTATTCTTATAATTAAAATAAAATAATAAATTAAGCAGCCGTCTAAATTTATTCCTGTTTTCCCACTTCCCCCAAATGGCCAGCTGCTATCTGCTGTGTGGGCTCTGCAAGGGACTCATGCCCTGTCTTAACGCCTGGGCCTGATGGGCCCTTGCCTTGGGCCCCACAAGCATCAAGGCCCCATACTAATCTGTGTATGGAAACCCTTCAAGGCACCTAGTATCATATCAATCAGAGGTCTCCAAACTTGGCCACTGTAAGACGTGTGGACTTCAAATCCCAAAATTCCTGAGCTAACATGACTGGAGGAAGAATTCTGGGAGTTGAAGTCCACACGTCTTAAATTGGCCAAGTCTGGGGTGCCCTGATATAAATACAGCAACTGTGGGCCTTACTGAGTATTATTGGGTTTTTCCAGCCTCGTGTACTGTTCAAATGCTTATCCTGTTGATTAGGTTGTTGCTGCACAGCATGTTTTTAATGTTCCAACCCCGATTTTGTGGGAAGCGCCAATAAAATAAATATATGTTTAATGTTATCCACAGTGTACATTTTTATGAGTACTTGTCGTAGGGGCCCCAGGACACTGCTTTGTTTAAGACGGCCCCTCCCAGGCCCAGAGAAACCCCCCCTCCTTTCCCAGTCCCCCCACTTCTGCCCCTCAGTTCCCCGAAGAGGCGGAGGTGCCTGGAAGGAGATTTCCTGACAGAACTTTCGGTTTCCTTTCCCCTCCTCGCTCTGGCCGGTTGGGCGTCTGCCTAGCAACAATGACGACATTAGAGATCCTTTTTTTCTACTGGTTGAGCCTGGCCAATCGCGGCCTTTCTCTGGGTTGTTGCGCTGTCGCTCAGGCGGGGCGCGTCTTTCTCTGCCTGCCACTTCTGGAGATGCTGCGCAGTTTAAAGGTCGCGGTCGGGATGGCTCTGCGCTCTGCGCCCCTCTGGCTCCTGGTGCTGCTGGTGGTCGCCCTACGGCAGAGCTGCGTCGGTGAGTCCCTTTGGGGCCTTTCGGGAGTTCCGGTCCCTTTTTCCTTCCAGGGACTCTTTCTCTCTCCTCCCCCCAAAAGTTTATTCCCAGAAATAGAGTCCCTGATTCGGTCCTCTTTCCAGTCCGCTCCCCCCCCCCCGTGGCCACTGGTTAGGTCCCAAAAGGATGAGGGGACTCTGCTGCCTCTCCCCTAACCCCAGGAGAGCCCCACTGGGAAACGACAAGTGTGGCCCCTCCAGGTGTCCGTCAAGTCTACCTGGGCGCCTCCAAGTGCAGTTCTTTCCCTCCCGAAGTGGCGATTGTCGGAAAGCGGCGTTTGCAGGGATCAAGGCAGTCCACGAACTTCCTGGCTGCCTTCAGCGCACAACTTCTGCCTGGCTCTTCCTTCCTACTTTGGGCCAGATTTGGTGGCTCTTTCTGGCTTCTGGTGCTGGGAGGATCTGGCTCGTTTCTCGACTCGCTTCCGTGTATTTCAAGACACGGAGGCTGTAGCCTCATCTGGACTCTCCTAACTCTCCCCCTCTGGGTCCCTTCCAGGCGCCTCCTCCCACTCCCTGAAGTATTTCTCCATCGCCATCTCGGAGCCCAGTCAGGGCTGCCCCAGTTTATCATTGTGGGGTACGTGGACGGTCAGGTCTTTGTTCACTACGATAGCCACAGCCAGAGGGTGAAGTCTCGAGTCTCCTGGATGGAGAAGTATGTGGGGAAGCAGGATCCCCAGTACTGGGACAGAAACACCCAGAGATCTCGTGGCAATGAGGAGGCGTTCAGAAAGCCTGGAGACTCTGAGGAGTCGCTACAATCAGAGCGAAGGTGAGTGATGGGCCTGGTGGCTCCTC